>NC_092247.1:4314560-4352060 GCF_036320965.1 Panulirus ornatus | reverse complement strand
CCTTTTTCGTTACAGAGTGACTTTTAATTGGTGGACGAGGAGGAGGAGGAAGTGGGAAGGGGCGAGGTGGGCGGGGAGGCGCCATTCTCCTCTCCTCGTTGTGTTCGCTCTTATTATTATACATTTTTTTTCTTTTCATGGCGGGAAGAAGTTATGACTCGTAGATCCGTCTGGAGTAGGTGTTTGGTAAAGGCGTGTTGGTGTTTCGAACCACCTCGGGCCCACCCGTCTGTTTTCTGCACGTGTGTTTTATCCCATCCACAGAGTCTGACATGGGTGCTGTTGCTTCACTCAGTGGTAAAACACACACACACACACACACACACACACACACACACACACACGCATACAGACACATATACATAGTCACCATTTCCCGCGTTAGCGAGGTAGCGTTAAGAACAGAGGACTGAGCCTAAGAGGGAATATCCTCACTTGGCCCCCTTCTCTGTTCCTTCTTTTGGAACAGTGCAAATTCTCCTCTCTGTCTCTCTCTCTCTCTGTCTCTCTCTCTCTCTCTCTCTCTCTCTCTCTCTCTCTCTCTCTCTCTCTCTCTCTCTCTCTCTCTCTCTCTCTCTCTCTCCAGTGTGGTGATCACGTAAGTGTAAATCCCTCGTTCTAGTCTGGCGATTATAGAGGTGTGTAAATCCCCCTTTCCTGTAATCCAATCGTTCGGAGATAAATCCCTTACCCCCGTTTGCCAGTTATATAGAGATGTAAATCCCCTTCTCCAGTGATGAGGACCAGACAGGTGTAAATCCCCATTCCCAATATGGGGATCATCTTATATAAATCCCCTTCTCCACTTACGATGACCTTAGAGACGTAAATCCCTCCCTTCGCTTATGGATATATAAAAGCGTAAATCCCTTACCACCGTCTATACCCCCTATGACCTTAGAGACGTAAATCCCTCCCTTCGCTTATGGATACTATAAAAGCGTAAATCCCTTACCCCCGTGTATAGGGATCATATATAAAGATGGAGACCTCCCTCCATTTTTTTTTTTGGTAGGGTTGTTAAGATGGAGGGAAGAGGTTCGAGAGAAAAGGTTTTGAAGATATTTAGAGTTAAGGAGTGCGGGGATGTGTAGTGTATGTTGATTAATGTGTGTGTGTGTGTGTGTGTGTGGTTTGTTGTGTACATGTGTCTGGTGCCTGTTTATAAACCTCTGGCTTACTTGCTTGTTGTGTTTGTGTGTGTGTGTGTGTGTGTGTGTAGCGATGCCCTTAGTTGGTTTATAGTGTTATTTTTGTAATACCACATACGTACAGTAAGAGGAGAGAGTTGTGTTCTAGTATGTGTGTGTGTGTGTGTGTGTGTGTGTGTGTGTGTGTGTGTGTGTGTGTGTGTGTGTGTGTGTTCGTGTTCCCCTCGTCTCGTGAGCTTTCTACATCACCAGGGCAGCCTCTTAAGAATTTATATACTGCTTTGCTTTTCGGCTCCCTGGTTGAATCAGTTCCGACAGCCCACCGTTCCGTCCTCCACCACGGTGCTACTTTAAGTCCCTCTGGAGACGTATCTCTTCTTGCCTCGCCTCGAGTCTTGGCATCTGGCTACGTCAACATCACACCCCACCACTACCCTGGTCACTGCGGGCGTCATCCTCCTGTTTTAGAAACTGGAGAATGGCTTCCACCCTCGTCATTTGTCTTCTCCACAGTGGACACACGCTGTAACCCTCTGCCTCTCGTTGTTGTTCAAGTCCTTTTTGGGTGTGTGCGCGCGCGGGGGGCTTTGCCCCTCGCCCTGGGTTCCCCCGGGTTCCACGCTGAGGGTTATTTATTGTGGCTCCGGCCAGAGAGTCGGAACACGTCTGTGTCATTTATAACTTTGCTGCCAAAAATGTCTGTAGATCTCCTGTAGCGGGGGAGGCCACAGCTTCTGGGACAGCGGACGTGGTAGGAACGAAGGGAGACCTAGATGACAGAAGACCTGATGGTCTATGACGAGGTCATTTACTGGAGGGTAGTGATTGTGGCCTAAATTCCTCATCTTTATAGTTGAAGATAGTAAAGGAGAAGCTTGCTCCTCCTCCTCATCCACTAATATAGGTAAAGACAGGGTAGTAAAACAGAAGGCTCCTCCCTCCCTATCCAGCAATATGGACACGCACAGCATAGTAAAACAGAAGGCTCCTCCCTCCCTATCCAGCAATATGGACACACACAGCATAGTAAAACAGAAGGCTCCTCCCTCCCTATCCAGCAATATGGACACGCACAGCATAGTAAAACAGAAGGCTCCTCCCTCCCTATCCAGCAATATGGACACGCACAGCATAGTAAAACAGAAGGCTCCTCTCTCATGGAAGGAAAAAAAGTAAGCCATGCCTCTGATTTGGTTTCATTACATGAAGGGAGAACGTTACCGGAACCTCGCTCCACACACACACACACACCTGACACCACCTGGCTGGCCTTGGCGACATGTGTAACGTGACGCTTTACACATGTCTGACTGTCCGTCTGTTTCACACCTGACTGCCACATGTGGCTGTGCTTCACAGGTCACATGTCTGTCTAGGATCAATATCATCTCGAACTCCTCCTCCTCCTCCTCCTCCTCCTACTACTACTACTACTACTACTACTACTACTACTACGCCCACCCTCGCTCATCATACCTCCTCATCTCCCCTCATATTCTCCCCTGGGCCTCTATATTGGATTACATCATCCCTCCTCATCTCCCCTCATATTTTCCCCTGGGCCTGTATATTCAATTGTATCATCCCTCCTCATCTCCCCTCATATTCTCCCCTGGGCCTCAATATTGGATTACATCATCCCTCCTTATCTCCCCTCATATTCTCCCCTGGGTCTCTATGTTCAATTGCATCATCCCTCCTCATATCCCCTCATATTCTCCCCTGGGCTTCTATATTCGATTGCATCGCCTCTCCAGTCCCCCATACTACACCCAGACCCATCATCTCTCCTCATCTCCCTCTCATAGTCTCCCCCTGGGCCTCTATGTATATTCGATCGCGTCGCATCTCCAGGTCCTTCTTTCCCCTTTCTCCCAAGCCAAGATGAGGGAAGGATAAGCCTTACGCCATCCAGTCGTCGGAACCATTACTTCCCGTCGCATCAAAGCCATCTACTAGGTCAACACACACACCAGACCATCAACATCATCATACTCTACTCCTCCTCCTACAGGAGGGAGCCGCCCCTCCTCCCAGTACCTCTTCGGCAGTAGCGACGTCTTGTCGTCTGCTACGTCAACCATCCAGCCGGCCGAGGCACTATCCCGCGCCCGTGTTTGGTTTAGCATTCGCAATATCTGGTTTCATTCACAGAGGTCCCGCAGTGCATAGTGCATGTTGGCTTGTTAATACCACACGTCCCGCTGCTGTAGAGCTCCCTTCCATATGTACACAAATAGGTAATGTTAGATACACCACAGAGGCAAAGTACACACTCGTGCTGTGTGGTATAGCTACGTAATTTCACCTACAGTCGGTTCATATAATTCTCTCTCTCTCTCTCTCTCTCTCTCTCTCTCTCTCTCTCTCTCTCTCTCTCTCTCTCTCTCTCTCTCTCTCTCTCTCTCTCTCTCTCTTCGCCCGCCTCCTCCTCCTCCTCCTCTTCCTCTTGCCTATTTCTCAAGTTATGCTAAGTGGACCAAAGTAAGAAGGAGAATGAAATGTTTCCTTTATGTGGGAACAGTATTATCTTTCCTCGAGTGACTTTTGTCTTTAATGACCATGTTCTTGCTGTGGAAATGGGGGAAGTATATGTCGTTTTTATCCTCTCAGACTATCCCTTCATCCTGTTTTTGGTTCACTCCTGATCGGAGCTCATTTGAGCGAGGGATCTGTCAGGTGCTTTGGACCAGAGTAATGTATATATACATTCTATAATCATAGTATAGACTATATTGTTTTGCATAGCCGAGGAGTATAGTTCCAGGAGCTGAATTATAGATCTTTCAGATGACTTTTCACCAGCTAATCTAATGCAGGTACTGTTAATAATACCATATCAGTACCTGATCCTATTAGAAATCATTTTGATTTATACCTTACTTAGATAATCCTGTAATCTTGATTCATTATTAATCATAAACATACCTTAGTTTTCACTCAAGAGTCCCACCTTTGATAAGAAGTTTCAAAATCCTTTTAAACTGATTCCGAATGTTTGAATCCTTTTAAACTGATTCCGAATGTTTGAATCCTTTTAAACTGATTCCGAATGTTTGAATCCTTTTAAACTGATTCCGAATGTTTGAATCCTTTTAAACTGATTCCGAATGTTTGAATCCTTTTAAACTGATTCCGAATGTTTGAATCCTTTTAAACTGATTCCGAATGTTTGAATCCTTTTAAACTGATTCCGAATGTTTGAATCCTTTTAAACTGATTCCGAATGTTTGAATCCTTTTAAACTGATTCCGAATGTTTGAATCCTTTTAAACTGATTCCGAATGTTTGAATCCTTTTAAACTGATTCCGAATGTTTGAATCCTTTTAAACTGATTCCGAATGTTTGAATCCTTTTAAACTGATTCCGAATGTTTGAATCCTTTTAAACTGATTCCGAATGTTTGAATCCTTTTAAACTGATTCCGAATGTTTGAATCCTTTTAAACTGATTCCGAATGTTTGAATCCTTTTAAACTGATTCCGAATGTTTGAATCCTTTTAAACTGATTCCGAATGTTTGAATCCTTTTAAACTGATTCCGAATGTTTGAATCCTTTTAAACTGATTCCGAATGTTTGAATCCTTTTAAACTGATTCCGAATGTTTGAATCCTTTTAAACTGATTCCGAATGTTTGAATCCTTTTAAACTGATTCCGAATGTTTGAATCCTTTTAAACTGATTCCGAATGTTTGAATCCTTTTAAACTGATTCCGAATGTTTGAATCCTTTTAAACTGATTCCGAATGTTTGAATCCTTTTAAACTGATTCCGAATGTTTGAATCCTTTTAAACTGATTCCGAATGTTTGAATCCTTTTAAACTGATTCCGAATGTTTGAATCCTTTTAAACTGATTCCGAATGTTTGAATCCTTTTAAACTGATTCCGAATGTTTGAATCCTTTTAAACTGATTCCGAATGTTTGAATCCTTTTAAACTGATTCCGAATGTTTGAATCCTTTTAAACTGATTCCGAATGTTTGAATCCTTTTAAACTGATTCCGAATGTTTGAATCCTTTTAAACTGATTCCGAATGTTTGAATCCTTTTAAACTGATTCCGAATGTTTGAATCCTTTTAAACTGATTCCGAATGTTTGAATCCTTTTAAACTGATTCCGAATGTTTGAATCCTTTTAAACTGATTCCGAATGTTTGAATCCTTTTAAACTGATTCCGAATGTTTGAATCCTTTTAAACTGATTCCGAATGTTTGAATCCTTTTAAACTGATTCCGAATGTTTGAATCCTTTTAAACTGATTCCGAATGTTTGAATCCTTTTAAACTGATTCCGAATGTTTGAATCCTTTTAAACTGATTCCGAATGTTTGAATCCTTTTAAACTGATTCCGAATGTTTGAATCCTTTTAAACTGATTCCGAATGTTTGAATCCTTTTAAACTGATTCCGAATGTTTGAATCCTTTTAAACTGATTCCGAATGTTTGAATCCTTTTAAACTGATTCCGAATGTTTGAATCCTTTTAAACTGATTCCGAATGTTTGAATCCTTTTAAACTGATTCCGAATGTTTGAATCCTTTTAAACTGATTCCGAATGTTTGAATCCTTTTAAACTGATTCCGAATGTTTGAATCCTTTTAAACTGATTCCGAATGTTTGAATCCTTTTAAACTGATTCCGAATGTTTGAATCCTTTTAAACTGATTCCGAATGTTTGAATCCTTTTAAACTGATTCCGAATGTTTGAATCCTTTTAAACTGATTCCGAATGTTTGAATCCTTTTAAACTGATTCCGAATGTTTGAATCCTTTTAAACTGATTCCGAATGTTTGAATCCTTTTAAACTGATTCCGAATGTTTGAATCCTTTTAAACTGATTCCGAATGTTTGAATCCTTTTAAACTGATTCCGAATGTTTGAATCCTTTTAAACTGATTCCGAATGTTTGAATCCTTTTAAACTGATTCCGAATGTTTGAATCCTTTTAAACTGATTCCGAATGTTTGAATCCTTTTAAACTGATTCCGAATGTTTGAATCCTTTTAAACTGATTCCGAATGTTTGAATCCTTTTAAACTGATTCCGAATGTTTGAATCCTTTTAAACTGATTCCGAATGTTTGAATCCTTTTAAACTGATTCCGAATGTTTGAATCCTTTTAAACTGATTCCGAATGTTTGAATCCTTTTAAACTGATTCCGAATGTTTGAATCCTTTTAAACTGATTCCGAATGTTTGAATCCTTTTAAACTGATTCCGAATGTTTGAATCCTTTTAAACTGATTCCGAATGTTTGAATCCTTTTAAACTGATTCCGAATGTTTGAATCCTTTTAAACTGATTCCGAATGTTTGAATCCTTTTAAACTGATTCCGAATGTTTGAATCCTTTTAAACTGATTCCGAATGTTTGAATCCTTTTAAACTGATTCCGAATGTTTGAATCCTTTTAAACTGATTCCGAATGTTTGAATCCTTTTAAACTGATTCCGAATGTTTGAATCCTTTTAAACTGATTCCGAATGTTTGAATCCTTTTAAACTGATTCCGAATGTTTGAATCCTTTTAAACTGATTCCGAATGTTTGAATCCTTTTAAACTGATTCCGAATGTTTGAATCCTTTTAAACTGATTCCGAATGTTTGAATCCTTTTAAACTGATTCCGAATGTTTGAATCCTTTTAAACTGATTCCGAATGTTTGAATCCTTTTAAACTGATTCCGAATGTTTGAATCCTTTTAAACTGATTCCGAATGTTTGAATCCTTTTAAACTGATTCCGAATGAGAGAAGAGAGACAGCAGGCGGAGTCCGGTAACACACAAACACACACACACACACTCACACACAGATATCTGAAGCTTAAGACATAACATATATTCAAAATTACGTGTGATCACCTCATATACATATAATACACCATCAGTAATTACCTATATATATATATATATATATATATATATATATATATATATATATATATATATATATATATATATATATATATATATATATATATAGAGAGAGAGAGAGAGAGAGAGAGAGAGAGAGAGACAGCAGGCGGAGTCCGGTAACACACAAACACACACACACACACACTCACACACAGATATCTGAAGCTTAAGACATAACATATATTCAAAATTACGTGTGATCACCTCATATACATATAATACACCAGCAGTAATTACATATATATATATATATATATATATATATATATATATATATATATATATATATAATTTTTTCGCATATATTAATAACCGAATCGGTAATTCATCCGTAAAAACAAAAGAGGTTTACGTGTTGGGCCGATAATGTTGACGGAGTTTTAAAGTTGGATTCAACACAGTACTGGGCCAACTGGCCCATTGAGATTACTGTGTGGAAGCCAATCACCAGAGATAGGCAGATTTGACCAGTCGGCCGTTTGATACACTGGCAGGATACAAATTGCATTTATCTGACTGATAGAAAATATAACAGTGAAATGCCCTGGATATGTATGTGTGGGTTGGGGGGGTGGGGGAATATGATAGAACAGCGATTCTGTTTTTATTAACAGGGGAGAACAATAGATGTTCACCATAAGGGAAGGAGATCAGAAACGATTCTGTTCTCAAGAACATTTGAAAAAGAAAAAATGCTTTTTAGAGTGTCGTGCGTTTAAACGGATGGGCCATTGAAATTGGTGCAGGGAACATGGTCATTAACTCCCTGGCATTTGAAAAAAAAACTGGACCAAAATATTGCGTTTTTTTTTTTCTATACAGTCGCAATGTCCGAAACCATAACTTTCTTATTTCACGACATACAATGACTTTGTTTTCGTGCTAGTACGTGAGATGCGTGAGGGAGTAGGGGAGGTTGGGGAGGCATTCATGACGAGCGGTGATAATAGATGAAAGTCGACTTTATAACATCAACGAACCGATAGCAAAACTTCGTCTTTAAAGCTGGGCATGTTAAAGAAGGCTATACACTTTTAACAGTACTTAACAAGTACTTCCAAATCCTCTAACATCATCAACTTCTCCTGTCGTAGTGGTGATTGGATTTTGGGGAGGGGGCTGAGACCATGGTCGTATTTTGACATTGTGATGAACATTGGCCCATCGTGTACAGGTGGTGTTTCAGTGTTCTCTGCCCGCCTCGTCTATTGCCCACTTCGCCACCAGTGGCGCCCATGCTATCGTCAGGTGACTGGCGATAGACCCATGAATCTATCTGACACTTGCCTGGTGGCGCTGGAAGGGCGGGTTTTGGGAGTTGAGGGTTTTGGGAGTTGAGGGTTTTTGGGAGGGGTGGTGTCCACCGGATCCCTAGGAGGTGTGTGGTTGGAGGGACTGGTTTTAAGGGAGTTGAGGGATTTTTGAGGAGTTTCTTTGGGAATCCTACTCAAGGAATTGATTGGAATCCTAGGGAATCCTTGGGAGGAGTTTCCTTGGGAATCCTACAGAGGGAATTCCTTGGGATTCCTTAGGACTCCCAAGGGAATCCTTGGGAGGACTTTCCTCTGGAGACCTACGTAGGAATGTCCTTGGGAATCCTTGGGTAGGATTAGTTCCCCTGTGGAATCCTGGTGAGTGTTGACGGTAGGGACGGGTTTGGGGATCACATGTCCTACGGGGAGAGAGAGAGAGAGAGAGAGAGAGAGAGAGAGAGAGAGAGAGAGAGAGAGAGAGAGAGAGAGAGAGAGAGAGAGATCTGGGAAAAGAGGAGTGAAACTGGAGGGAAATGGATCCTATGATCTGAGGTCCTGATGATATTATCCAGACATAGACTTCCATGTGTCTTACTTGTTCTTTGCCAACAGGAAGAGGTTAACGGAACAGAGGAGGAGAGAGACAACACGTTTGGTCGAGGTCAAGTGGCTGAATGAGTCGAAAAGGTTTTTAGAAATGAATCGAGGGCTTTCGTCAAGCCTTCAGTGGAATTTTACTTTATCATCTGAAAAACGAGAGTTAATCCCAGATTATGTGTTTAGATCTCTGATCCCTTTCCAGATTGACATGCTAGAGACAGAAGGGTTTAAGTTAGAAAAATTTCCTTTTTTTTTCGTTTTATATGAGTATAGATTAACATTTTTTTGGTTTTATATGAGTATAGGTTAACATTTTTTGGTTTTATATGAGTATAGATTAACATTTTTTGATTTTATTTGAGTATAGATTGACATCTGTTTCTCGTCTTTTGTCTTAGCTTCTGGTTTGGCGTCCAACAAAAAAGTTCTATTTTGAGTAATCATAAGAAATTTTGCAGGAACCATATATACTCGTGTCTCTCATATGCTCTCACACTTCTCAAAAGCTCTGGGTGTATTATTAATTTTTTTTTCTAAGACATTAGCGTGAGTCGGATTGTACGTCCCATGAGAGAAGCATATGTTACCAAAGCATCCAAACACATTTATAACCCACCAGAAAAAATTAAATATCCTTTTCAGAAACATTTTATTATTTTAGGGGGAAAAAAATGAAGAATAACTTTCTCTTTACCCCGTGTGACTTTCATATATATATTTTTCAGCGTACACAGTCCCCCATATATTTTCTCTCTCTCTCTCTCTGCTCCTGTTACCAACCCTGGGTTTGTGTCTCACAAATCATTACAGACAGACTTGTCATCAATTTTGTAACGAGACTTCGATGGAAACAGCGCAGGCCAGGCCCCATGGTACCACCAACCCCATGGTCTTCACACATCCAGCAGTGCTGAACGGATAGATAGACTGACTGATTGGCCAAGTGTGTGTGGCTGTGTGTGTGTGTGTGTGTGTGGGTGATTCTTCACTCTAAGGGGTCCCCCCGAGTTAGGGAAATGAAGGGGGGTGGAAGGAGTGGTGTGGGTGGGCGTCTCGTCCTTTTTAGCGCTTGAGTCACCCCGCTGCGAGGTGGTCCCCTTCGTAGAAAATGGGAGGTTGACATGGTCGTCACCAAGTGTCGTTAGTCATCGTGGTGTCGAACGCGTGTTTCTGTTTGTCCCATAATCAGATTGAACGATTTGAGGTGCAAAATTTTTATTATATTGATCTTCTTTCAAAACTTAGCATCAGACTATGTGGTAGTTTGAATACTTTAGTCCCTTGAGTGAGATTACTTTAGATTACTTTAGTCCCTTGAGTTAGATTACTTTAGATTACTTTAGTCCCTTGAGTTAGATTACTTTAGATTACTTTAGTCCCTTGAGTTAGATTACTTTAGATTACTTTAGTCCCTTGAGTTAGATTACTTTAGATTACTTTAGTCCCTTGAGTTAGATTACTTTAGATTACTTTAGTCCCTTGAGTTAGATTACTTTAGATTACTTTAGTCTCTTGAGTTAGATTACTTTAGATTACTTTAGTCCCTTGAGTAAGATTAATTTAGATTACTTTAGCCCCTTGAGTAAGATTACTTTAGATTACCTTAGCCCCTTGAGTAAGATTACTTTAGATTACCTTAGCCCCTTGAGTAAGATTACTTTAGATTACCTTAGCCCCTTGAGTAAGATTACTTTAGATTACCTTAGCCCCTTGAGTAAGATTACTTTAGATTACCTTAGCCCCTTGAGTAAGATTACTTTAGATTACCTTAGCCCCTTGAGTAAGATTACTTTAGATTACCTTAGCCCCTTGAGTAAGATTACTTTAGATTACCTTAGCCCCTTGAGTAAGATTACTTTAGATTACCTTAGCCCCTTGAGTAAGATTACTTTAGATTACCTTAGCCCCTTGAGTAAGATTACTTTAGATTACCTTAGCCCCTTGAGTAAGATTACTTTAGATTACCATAGCCCCTTATGATTACACTAGTCACCGTACCCTAATTAGTATTCACGGATCCGTCGCTATGTTCGGGTGGGATTAGCCATTCGCACTGAGGTGGGTACATCTCCACGTGATCACCGAATTTGATTTGTCGTTCTCATGGGGCTGAATTTCAAACATGTCCCTTACTAGAAAGTCCCCGAGAGAGAGAGAGAGAGAGAGAGAGAGAGAGAGAGAGAGAGAGAGAGAGAGAGAGAGAGAGAGAGAGAGAGCGGTGCATTTTGTCTCGCTTATTTTGCCGACGGATCTCTCTGCGTAGTGAAGACTCTTGCGTATACACGTAGTAGGATCCAATCTCTTCTTATCGTAATTACGTGGAACGTATCGCCGCCCCCCCCCCAAGCCCCCCCAGTTTCAATTACCGAAGAGATCGCTCAAATCCGCGGTCTGGGGGCGGGGGGATGGTCGTGTCTAACAGGTGTGGTCAAAGCTAATGTAATTAGAACTGAGCTGCGATTACTGCCAACAGATTTTCTCCCAATTTTCACACGTGGAGTATCTGGGCGTTTAATGTCGTGTATGTGTGTTGTGTGTGTTGTGTTGTGTTGTGTTGTGTGTGTGTGTGTGTGTGTGTGTGTTGTGTGTGTGTGTGTATGTGTGTGTTTGTGTGTGTGTGTGTGTGTGTGTGTGTGTGTGTGTGTGTATATGTGTGTTTCATTCGCCTTTTGACCGCCGTCCGGGTTAAAGGCACGGGTCCATAGCCTTAGACTATGGGCATGTTGGGCAGGGGCGACCCGTTGTCATTGCCCACGCCTCGGCAGTTTGTGGGTATGTCATTGAGCCGTCCGAGAGAGAGAGAGAGAGAGAGAGAGAGAGAGAGAGAGAGAGAGAGAGAGAGAGAGAGAGAGAGAGAGCATCGCGTGGCCGACATACAATGCCAGGTTAGCTTTCGTTGCGAAGTCAGTGGAAGGTTTTTTTTTTATTTATTTTTTTTTTTGTTTTTTGTTTGTCATTTGTCATATCGGGTTTGTATTATTTTAATGCGACGATCATAGACACTGTGTGCCTCCTGGACACTGTGTGCCTCCTGGACACTGTGTGCCTCCTGGACACTGTGCCTCCTGGACACTGTGCCTCCTGGACACTGTGCCTCCTGGACACTGTGTGCCTCCTGGACACTGTGTGCCTCCTGGACACTGTGTGCCTCCTGGACACTGTGTCTCCTGGACACTGTGTCTCCTGGACACTGTGCCTCCTGGACACTGTGTCTCCTGGACACTGTGTCTCCTGGACACTGTGCCTCCTGGACACTGTGCCTCCTGGACACTGTGCCACCTGGACACTGTGCCATCTATGCTAGGTTGTCAAATTAAATTTTGTGTGGATACTTCCTCTCTCTCTCTCTCTTGCCTCAATCCCCCACAGTATTAACTACAAAAGGAGTATATAAATTATTCCACAGTAATCTCTACCTTTGATTTCAACTCGTTAGATATATCGAGACAATATTGTCCTGTGGATAATAATTAGAACATTTGTTGATTATTGATCCTCTTTCATATATTTATTGACATTAGGTTGTGTGGTTGGAAATTACCCCCTCTAATGACCCCATTCCTGCTCCCCTCGCTCCCATTTTCTCCACTCCCCCCTCCCCCCCAGAACAAAATTCACAATATTACTTAATGAAAGTTAATAAGTTCCGAGCCTAATGCTCTTGGTTTCAGAAGTGCACATATGAGCTGATAAATTATTTATGTTTATCGCCGCCTTCCTCCATTATGCAGATGTGCACGCTTGTCCACATGTTGTTTGTCTTGTATGAATAGATTATACGTAAAGTCGACATAGGGATAATTCGATGTACGGGCAATCACCTGTTTACCAAATGGCGTCCTAGCTACGTCTCTTCGTTGTATATCAACTGACTGTTATATTTCTCTCTTGTGTCTCCCCTGACGATGTGATTATGACACGAAAGTGCACTTGGGAACTTAATCTGTTTCATTTTCCCCGTGGACTCACAGGCATATACTTGATCCCTTGATATATATATATATATATATATATATATATATATATATATATATATATATATATATATATATATATATATATTTATATATATATGATCTCTCTCTCGGAAATAATGAGAACGTGTTTGAGATCGGAGTCATCAGACAGCTGTGTTAGCGTAGATAATGACCTAATTACCACCAGTTCAGTACAAGAGTTCCTCCCGGGTGTGCTTGTAAGCCCTCATTAGCCACGTTGTTCATGCCTCGTTAACTGGGAACACCCCCCCCTCCCTATGAGCATGACAGTACGCTGCTTGGCGCACGACATTGCGACGCCTCACCACACCGGTTCGAACCCTGAGCGCGACGATACGACCCCTCAGGCATGGTGGCGTGACCTTTGACCCGACCCCAAAGGGCCAAGGAGAAAAACTAGGTCATCCTACTGATTATAGTCTTCCCTTCTTGTTCAAGGGTAGCACCGTCTTTCTTAAAGTGGTATATATATATATATATATATATATATATATATATATATATATATATATATATATATATATATATATATTTCTTTTTTCTTTTAAACTATTCGCCATTTCCCGCGTTAGCGAGGTAGCATTAAGAACAGAGGACTGGGCCTTTGAGGGAATACCCTCACCTGGCCCAATTCTCTGTTCCTTCTTTTGGAAAAAAAAAAAAAAAAAAAAAAAAAAAAAAAAAAAAACGAGAGGGGAGGATTTCCAGCCCCCCGCTCCCTCCCCTTTTAGTCGCCTTCTACGACACGCAGGGAATACGTGGGAAGTATTCTTAATCCCCTATCCCCAGGGATAATATATATATATATATATATATATATATATATATATATATATATATATATATATATATATATATATATATATATATATATATATATATGAGCCCCATAGCTCGAGATAGCTTAAGGTTGATAGTGCATGAATAGGCCAGATACCATATGATCTGATGGCCTATGACAAGGTCACCTGCTAGAGGACAGATGCCTTATCCATATTGGACACAGGGTAGTAAAGCAAGCGGCTCCTCTGGTGTCCAAACAGTCGGTCCATTGGGCCTGCTTTGGATTTCGTAGCAATATATGTTCTCTCAATGTTGGATGGATCGAGGCGCGTCAGAACGTTTTCAATTTGGATCTCCGACGTTCTCTGAGACTCGATCTTTCCTTAACATGGTTTAGTATTTAGTTTCAGCGCTGAAGACTCTTTATTAAGATTCGCCTCGCCTCTTTATCGCTCATTCTTTTGTGCCACAGTCAGGTTTTGGCTACGACTTAAACGTTTACGTATGCCATGGTGCTTCAGGATACGTTAACTCTAACGTTTATACGAAACGTTTCACGGATACAGGACCTGGACAGTCCAGCACCTGAAGTGCGACGAGAAATGAGCCATTTGTTATAGTCTCTGGTGCACCATAGTGATTCAAGGCATCTAAGATGAAGAATATGGTGTATACATTACAGGGTTGGCCTCTATTATTGTCACCACCAGCAACCATCGTCAGAAATAACTTCAAAATAACATGGCTGTTATCACTAGCTTTACGGTAGTCCACCTTCATCCATTTCCTTTTCATCCCCTTTTCCCCGAAGTCGAAGATAATGGCCAATATTTCCTCCCCTTGTGTCATAATTATCACCAGACTCACCTGCATCCCAGCTCCATCAACGCGTGTACTTTGGAGTCAATACAGAGATGTACTCTTTTCCCTGCCTCATCCTTTAACGCGGGTCATTGAGCGTATAGATGCATTCTCCCCATTCATCAAGTCTGGTACCGTCCACCTTCCTCGTCCCATCGCAGGATGCAAGCTTGTCATTCAGCTTTGCGACTGTGTCGAAGTGTGAGGAACACTGGAAAAGAAATCCGGGTAAAATCCTTCCCTCATTCATTTAATATTCAGCGAGTCAATTCAGCTCCCTCCCTCCTCTCCTCCTCCTGCCCACCACCCTGGAGCACGTTTGTGTAACACAAACACTCCATCGAGAGGTTGAATACTTCCAGTACTGCGTAGATACATGCCTTCCCCTTACTACCTACACCACCTCCCTCTCTCCCCCGATGGCTTGAAGTACTGGAAACCGAATGTGTTTCCAGAATTGATTAATTAAATCTCTGTATTTTCCTTTACGTCGGCCTTTGGGAATGCACAACGAAACATATTCCTCAACCAAACCTCTTCTTTTTTTTCAGGGGGTTGGGTTGGGGGGAAAGGACATGAAACCTTCTAATGACAACAGCAGCGTCTAAGAAATCCTTTTTTTACCCTTGTAGTCCCTCCCTCCCTTTTTTTTTTTTTTGTAAATCCGTTTTCTTTGAAATTAACATCTTGTAAACTTCCCCTTTTACTGAGGCTATCAATCAATTTCAGCCGTTCCTCCCCACTCTCTCTCTCTCTCTCTCTCTCTCTCTCTCTCTCTCTCTCTCTCTCTCTCTCTCTCTCTCTCTCTCTCCCCTCCACTCTCCTCCCTCTTGAGCTCTCTCTCTCTCTCTCTCTCTCCATCCTCAACTTGAAATTAATGGCCATTACAGACGATCTTTGATCCTATTTGCATATCCGAACCATCCATTTCAAGACATAAAGTGGGCGGGCGGGGGGGTTGGGGGGGGGTTGGAGGAATAGCCCTTGCGGGGAGCCGAGCCAAGAGAGAGAGAGAGAGAGAGAGAGAGAGAGAGAGAGAGAGAGAGAGAGAGAGAGAGAGAGAGAGAGGGAATGGACTGGATAAGCGAGTGGAAAGTAAGACTTGTGTAATCATGGCCTTCCAGAAATAACCATCTATCGGTTAACCACGGTTGGTGGGCCATAATTGGCTCGTTAGGTTGTTGAGAATCTTTCTCGTTACTATGTTTCAGTGGCTTGATGGTTCGTAACTGGTCGTCGATCCGCCTCGTTAGATTGTAAATGCTTGTTACTTCGTCTTTTTGTAATTGCCCAAAGGCTGGTTCAGTGGCTCGCTTGTTCTCGGCCTCGTTAGCTAGTTCGTGCTTGTTTATGTTCAGTAGCTGAATAACTCATGCTCTGTATTTTTATGTAGTTAATTACTGGCTTTGCTGTAGTTATCAGTAATAATTAGATAGATAATTACCTTATGCTTGTAATCAGCCCTTGAAGGCTTCGTTCATCCACTGGTTTACTCATGTTCCGTTATTTCCTCGCCATTAGCGAACAGCTCGTTCGATCTTGTTAGCAGCGGATTAGTCCTCGTTTGAGACCTGTTAGCCATTGGGAAGCACTCGTTATTAGCAGTAGGTCCTAACCACTTGTCGTTTGATCCTCCTAACTCGTTAAAAACATCGTTACTAGCTTTTGTTTTTGTGTATTCTTCCTTATATCTCTCCTCCATCTACAGTGTTTACCAATTGGCGTCGTAGCTACGTCTCTTCGTTGTATATCAACTGACGTGTTATATTTCTCTCTTGTGTCTCCCCTGATGATGTGATTATTACACGAAAGAGCACTTGGGAACTTGTCGTGTTTCATTTTCCCCATGGACTCATAGGAATATATATATATATATATATATATATATATATATATATATATATATATATATATATATATATATATATATATATATATATATATCACAGTCGCTGTGTTTCAGCTTTGTTAGGGACAACGGGTGGGGGAGGGAGGAGAGAAAGAGAGAGAATTTTTTGACCATCACGCATCACTTTCGAATTGCGGCGGTACAGCGAAATCATACAGACTCTCGCTTTCAGGATTCTCCTCGCGAACGCCACAGATCAAATCACGGTCTGTGCTCGCGGCTTTTCCCCACCTCTCCCCCCCCACACACACACACACACAGCTCCAGCAGGGGCGCTGCCCGAACGGTCGTGTATGGCAACCCGCACACCATCCTCGTGGTGTTTACGGCCCGCCGCGAGTGATTGAATAGATATCTTGACAGAATATGAATTCAGTACCACTTGACACGACGTGTATTATATATTTTTTCCCCCACCTTACATTTTCGCTTTTGATTTCTTTATATTCGTTGTTTAAAGAAGGTGTTTGGGATCCAGTCTTCGTGCAGGTGTGTGTGTGTGTGTGTGTGTGTGTGTGTGTGTGTTTGGTAACCCCAAACACACGCGCGTATGTTATGTATTTCGAAAACGCGCTGGTGTGAATGGGGCTGGTGGGGTGGACTGTGAAGACGAATTGGTGGAAATAGGGGAATGGTTGTCGTACAATTATATTTATTGGTGTATCATCGTAGGTTCTTTGGTGGTGTAGCCTCAAGGTGAGCACGACGGTACGATCCTTGAGCACGACGGTACGACTCTTGAGCACGATTGTACGACTCTTGAGCACGATTGTACGACCCTTGAGCACGACGGTACGACCCTTGAGCACGACTCTTGAGCACGACGGTACGACCCTTGAGCACGATGGTACAACCCTTGAGCACGACGGTACGACCCTTGAGCACGACGGTACGACCCTTGAGCACGACGGTACGATCCTTGAGCACGACGGTACGACCCTTGAGCACGACGGTACGACCCTTGAGCTCGACGGTACTTGATGCACGACGGTATTGTACCGTCGTGCTTCAAGGGTCGTTACCGTCGTGCTCAAGGATCGTACCGTCGTGCTCAAGGCGTTTGGTCTAATGAGCCCCACGGCTTCGGCTGAGATGCACGCCGCCCCCCCCATCGCGCGTCATTTCGAGTTCGCGGAAGACACCCCCGTAAATCTGAGGCTAATGTTGCGTTTAGAACTGCACGGAGGGAGGGAGGGAGGGGCGCACACACACACACACACACACACACACACACACACACACACCAAGAAACATCATCGTATATTTACAGGGAGGAAGGAGGAAGTCAAGACCCCCTAATTTACAAGTCTTGGAGGAGGAGGGGGGGAGGGTAGGGGGCCCCTTAATGTTGCGTTAAAGATCCTGATTTACAAGCCCTTGGAGAGGGGGGGAAGGGGGCGGGTGTGGGTGTCGTGTTTAACGTCGTGGAACCTGATTTACAAGCCTGGGGGGGGGGGGTCATTGTTTTGCGTCGAAAGGACGCGTGATTTACACGCGTTAGGGTTCGTGATTAGAGTCTTAAGATGCTGATTTACAAAGTCCCTGGGATCGTGTTTACCGTTGAACATCCTGATTTACAAATCTTAGTGTCGTACCTAATCATTGAAGACCCTGATTTACAAATCTTAGTTGTCTTACCTCATCATTGACGACCCTGATTTACAAATCTGGTCATAGTTATCATCAGAGAACCATATTTACACGTCTTGGGGTCATGTTCTCATGAGCTATTTACAAGCTTATGCAAATTATGTTAACATATTTACAAGCTTATGTAAATTATGTTAACATATTTACAAGCTTATGCAAATTATGTTAACATATTTACAAGGTTATGCAAGTTATGTTAACATATTTACCAGCTTATGCAAATTATGTTAACATATTTACAAGCTTATGCAAATTATGTTAACATATTCACAAGCTTATGCAAATTATGTTAACATATTTACAAGCTTATGCAAATTATGTTAACATATTTACATGCTTATGCAAGTTATGTTAACATATTTACAAGCTTATGCAAATTATGTTAACATATTTACAAGCTTATGCAAATTATGTTAACATATTTACCAGCTTATGCAAATTATGTTAACATATTCTCCCCTTCAATATTTTTCTCACTCACAGCTTGGCTGTCTAGCTTTCCCAGTGCTGTTGTCTGGCTTTCCCATGTTTACACTCCCTTTTTTTACAGTTACTTGGCTCACCCTTGTACTGTCTTTCACCCTACGAACCCCCACGAATTATCTGGACCGGCCCAGATAATTCATATTTCACTCGTGTTATTGTTTTCAAGTTCGTAAGAATTCATAGGAAAAAACACACGACAGGACACGGGATACCTAATACACACACACACACACACATACACACACACACACACACACACACACATCCGACCTCCTCAATAAATTCGGCTGAATGTATGTTTTCAGAAAGCAATACTAAATTGCTTTGTGTGATGGTCCTGTATCAATACTGTATGTGTATGACGCATCGGCATCATATAAAATGTATATGTAATTTATACAGTTTTATCTTTGTATTTCTCTATTGGTATTTCGTGACGTGAAAGTGCTCGAAGGTTTTATTGACACACTCGTAAAGGACATTTTCCGGTGCGGGTTCGTCTCTTCTCTCAAAATGGCTGGTGACATCCACTAGTGGAGTTCCCAAGGGTAGATGTTATTTTTTTCCAACTGCGTTTGAAAAGAGTCTTCCATAAGTGGGAGGTTTTGTACAGTGGACTTGGTTGGAGATGAGCAACGCTCACACGTCCACACTGTTAATGTTACTGACCATCACGTATGCACGGGGTCGCCTGGGGTTGAACCCGTGCAGGTTCGAATCTTGGTCCTGACAGCCTATCCATAGTTGACCCCGACCTAGCTGTTCATCCTTCCCTAGGGGCTGGTTGATCAAATGTGGTACCTGGCATAGGCTAGGGTGTGTGTGTATGTACGTAAATACAAAAGACGTAGCACATATATATACAAGGTTTAAGAGACGGGGCAACGTGTGTAAAACTCACTCCCCGTAACACAGAAATAGTCATCCTGCACTGATTTCCATGATATGCACAGACACGCCCGGGTTCGAATCCCCGGAGTGGCAGTTGGTCCTCTATTCATCCCTTACGTAGAGGCTGGTCGATGAATTGGCACCTCCCTTAGGTGTGTGTGTGTGTGTGTGTGTGTGTGTGTGGGTTGACATAAGAGCAAAGACAGGGTACATACGCACAAGGTTGAAAGTCTGGCCGGAACTAGTCTAAAACTCCCCCCTCGTAACACAGAAATATAGGAATTGCACTCCCGCACGCAAACTTACATACTGGTTAACGTATATGCATGAATAGATATATGTATACATGCATACGAACGTACTCATACATAGGCACGAATATATAGACGTTCAGTCTGTACTCAGACCGAGCGTTCAAAATGTCAAGCAACTTACGAGACAAGAAAATGGGATCCCAACGTAAACACAGATGAAGAAAATGGGATCCCTACGTAAACACAGATGAAGAAAATGGGATCCCAACGTAAACACAGATGATAGAGGTGTCCGTCATATTCCCCAGGACTTTTAGATTTGTCATTTTCTTTCTCGCCTGAAAGAAAACGGAGGAAGGGGGATGTGGAAAACGTGGAGTTATGTGGCTGGGGCACATACGTCTTGTATATTTCGAGAAAAAAAAATGATTAGAAGTTCGCCAGATTTAGCGAATGTGGCGAGATGAGCTGGGAACTTATGATGATTTATTCAGTAGGGGTGAGTGAGTGTAGGTGTCGTCGTATATGTTGAGTGAAGTAATGACCATTTTTTTTGTGGTGGTAGTAGTAGTAGTAGTAGTAGTAGAGAGAGAGAGAGAGAGAGAGAGAGAGAGAGAGAGAGAGAGAGAGAGAGTGTGTATGTGTGTATCAGGGGTGTGTTGTGCACAGGAGCAAGATAGTGTCATAGAGAATAAGTTAAGCGAAAGACCCTTTTGGTTTATGTTAAGGGATTTATCCCCCCGAAGAAATGAGTATATATAACCTGGCTTCTTTAGACGACCACTATGGCTCACTTTTAAATGGGGGTCGTTGATCGCTTTTATTTTGGTACTAAACTTGTTTCGAAAAGGCTGGTGTATATCGTTGTTTAAGAGGTCTTTAAGTCACTATAAGAATGATATGTTAATAATTAATGTCCTTTAGTATACGAGACAGTGAGAAGAAATATATAGGTGTATATCTCTTCAGTGTCCTAAGAAATTTGTCTTGCCTCAGTTCATTAATTTTACAGTTCGTGACTCGCACATGGTATAGATTAGTCTGTCATGAAAGAAAACGGGGTTTAGAAATCATTTGTACTTTTCAGTATCTTACATACTGGTTGATGGTTATACGTGTGTCTGATGTAAACCCGTAAACAGTCTAGCATCTTTGCTCCTCTAGTGTGTGTGTGTGTGTGTGTGTGTGTGTGTGTGTGTGTGTGTGTGTGTGTGTGTGCCACACCCCTCCGTCCACATCACCGTGTTCACCAAATGTGACTATTTCCATACCCCCTTTTCGCACATCATGTCGTCCTTATTTCGTCCTCTTATCCTCTCGTGGAAATTCATTTATCACCTCCCTCTCTTCTCCCTTCCTTCCTCCCTCCCTACTTCATCGTCTGAGACATTTTTAATCTCATTCGTCTTGTGGTATTCTCAAGTGGTATTCTCGACCTACTATATCATCTGTTCATTCATTTCCACTCCTTAATTGATCAGGAACCTGGTGAATAATAACTGAAAAAAGAATGAATGAATGTTAGAGTTCTTCAAGGCACATATCTATCTGTCTATCTGTCTGTCTATCTATCTATCTATCTATCTATCTATCTATCTATATATATATATATATATGTATATATATATATATATATATATATATATATATATATATATATATATATATATATATATATATATATGAATTTTCAGTAAGTACTGTCTGTTAATAGTTTAACATAAAAGCACTTTCCAAGCACAAGCCATTTAAACTGGAATAAAAACTCCGAGTTTTTGAACGGGAAGTCCATTTCCACAAAAAAAAGGAAGGGGGAAAAAATGCATAAAAAAGTTCTCATCCATGTAGATGGGCATTAGGTTTCGAACTGATGGTCTTGCATCTTGCATCAGGGTTTTTTTCCCTTTCTTTTTGTAAGTGAGTCAAGGTTTTTTTCTTCTCTTTGCACCTCATCGCTGCCGCTGGCCGAACGCTACATTTCTCATATCCATTCCAGAGAACATTTTGTCGTAATAGTTCCATACAAAATGTATATCATTGTAGAATATGATGATTACTTTGCTAAAGACTCATCGCTCATCGCCTCATAGGATATGTTTTGGTTCCTCTTTTTCGATGACTGGAATGTTTGCTGGAGCAAACAGGATGAGTTGTGAGGAGCAGTGAGTCTACGTGCTGAGTTGTGAGGTGCAGTGAGTCTACGTGCTGAGTTGTGAGGAGCAGTGAGTCTACGTGCTGAGTTGTGAGGTGCAGTGAGTCTACGTGCTGAGTTGTGAGGAGCAGTGAGTCTTACGTGCTGACTTGTGAACACCAGTGTGTTCTCATTATTGTCATCCGGATTAATGGATTATTTTTTTGGAGGAGATTCTCATCCCTTTTTGGATACCGTACATGATAAACTATATTTTGTTAAGTATAGAGTAATCGTCCCCTGACTTAGTCTGAGTTGAACCGTTGTTTGTGGGTGGGTGGTGTCCAAAGCATTGAAGAGAAAGAGTAACTCGTGTATGTCTGAGGAGCGGGGGTTTCAGATGGGGGTTTATGTATGGTGACGTGGCATTGAAGAGAGTAGACTGTTTTCATTGCTTGTTTGGGGCATGTTGGTATGTTTATGTTTTGTTTGTTGAGGGTTAAGGAAAGGGGGGGATATGTAAGATGCTGAAGTGAGAGACGGGGGTAAACTTTAGGGTTATTTATGGAGTAGTATGTAGATGAAGGGTCCAGGGCTTTTGCTGAGAACTGAGTACCAAGGACATTGAGGTAGGACTGTAATGAGAATGTGGCTGGCGTAGTGTTTGTGATTACACTCTCTGTACATAGACGCACACACAACACTTTGGGACCTATGGTCCCAATGGTTGGACGTGGCCAGCTTCCTGGGTGCTGCAGTAGTCTCATAAGGATAGAAGGAAACCCCAGAGAGGCCTCCCTAGGACCTCTTCCTTGAGGGTTTATGACTTGGAAGGAATGCCACGCACTCGACCCGGTTTTATCAACCAAGAAGTCGTCTACCCCATCCTCCATTGGTCGTCGCTGGACCTGACCTTCGTGGTTCATAGTACCCATCAAGTCACACGGAACATCAGGAACTGGTGGAGGCACACGGGAGTACATGTGATGCTAAGTAGCACCTTGGTACGTCACAGCATCAGAGATGAATCGCTCGAAGACCAGGAGCCGCTGGAGCCCGCTCTCTCTTTTTACGATCCTGGCTCCAGCGGGAATGGCGCAACAGCTTATGTGATCCTGCGAGGATTCCTCTGTAAGGGATATATATATAACCGAGGATGGCCACGCAGGACCTTGGGAGGGGATCCTTGTTGGACGTGGCGCTAGATGCTCGCGGCTCATTTGTCACTCCCGGCGGCCCCCTCCAGCCCAGGCCAGGAAGTCCATCTCCTCCCCGCTGGGGCTGAAGTGCTGGCGTCTGGGGGCCTGTAGGAGCCGCGGACGGGGGCTTTGTGAGGCGAGCGTGAGTGAGGAAAATATACGACGCCTTAGAAATCGTAAGATAAAACTGTTAAGAACATTCATTTATTAAAAAAAAATATATATGCATATTCAAGAACGTTGCATTTAAAGAATAATGTATATAAGTGAAGTTCGTAGGGAATTTAGATGTGTATAGAAATGTTAAGGTCTTCGTATGGAAAGCCAGCTGGAAGTTGGATTATAATGACCAATTGTAGGATTGGAGTCTGTGTATGTGTGGTACTGGAATAGCATTGAGGTATGGGGGGATCATGGAAGACGCGTGTGTGTGTGTGTGTGTGTGTGTGTGTGTGGCGCGGGTCGTGCAAGGGTCATTGAGCAGTGAATGAAGACCTAACGAGGCGTTGGTGGCTCATTAATCACCTACGTCAACCCTCACCAACTCATTTGGTCATCAGTGATCAGGAGGTATGACTTACGACCCTTAGGTATGAGGGCGTGACCTCTCTCTCTCTCTCTCTCTCTCTCTCTCTCTCTCTCTCTCTCTCTCTCTCTCTCTCTCACTCTCTCTCTCTCTTGACCCCTAAACCCTCAGAAATCGCACCCACGGGTCGTAACGTCGTGGCTAAGGGTCGTATGGGTGACTCGTACCTTCGTGCTCAATAGGTCGTGCCGTCGTGCTCAAGGGTCGTGCCGTCGTGCTCAAGGGTCGTGCCGCCGTGATCAAGGGTCGTGCCGTCGTGCTTAACGGGTCGTTGCTCAACGGGTCGTTCGGTCGGGTTCAAAGATTTATTTATACTTCATTGACAAGATAGAGGAACGTAATATGGCCACAGTCAGCATGGCAAGTTACCTTTGCCAAGAACGCGGTGGGTGAATGAATCGCGAATTTACGATGGTTTACACGAATGGTGAACAAAGACACGTAAAGAAATGGTGTATTTATTTATTTTCATCTCGTTCATCTCAACTAGGAGAGAGAGCTGCCTTAAGTGGTGATATATATATATATATATATATATATATATATATATATATATATATATATATATATATATATATATATATATATGTATATATATATATATATATATATATATATAAATATATATATATATATATATATATAAATATATATATATATAAATATATATATATATATAAATATATATATATATATATATATAAATATATATATATAAATATATATATATATATGTATATATATATATATATATATATATATATATATATATATATATATATATATATATATATATATATATATAGTACCCTGGTTCAGGTTATGGCCCGAAAGCAATGATATAGGAATCTTATATGAGCAGATGATATATGTCATAATATCCAAAAGGAAAGATTTTTGCAATTTGGAAAGGGTGAGTTGAGTTGCTATATACACACACACACACACACACACACACACACACACACACACACACACACACATATATATATATATATATATATATATATATATATATATATATATATATATATATATATATATATATATATGTCATGGAAGAGAAAACACTGTTTCGAATATTCGAACACCGACTGTCGTGGTGCTGAGCATTTTAAAAAGGACTGATGTAAGTCAGGAATTCTAGATCTGATGGATAAATGTTAGGGACCCCGCCCGCCTACACGGAACCAGGAGAGAGAGAGAGAGAGAGAGAGAGAGAGAGAGAGAGAGAGAGAGAGAGAGAGAGAGAGAGAGAGAGAGAGAGAGAGGCGGCATTCGTCGCTCGGAGTGTTGCCAGTTCGTGCATAAACTCCAATGGATTTCATATGGAAATTTTAGATCAGAAGATTTCTGTTCTTTTTCCCCTCCCCTCCTGCCCATTTGTATCTTTTTACATGTGAGGTGAATGTTTAATGTGGTAGGGAGATTTAGAGGTCACTTGCCTTCTCTGTGTTGGTTGGTTTCCCTCCCTATATATATATATATATATATATATATATATATTTCATTATGTGGCGGGATGGCGACGGGAATGAATAAAGGCAGACAGTATGAATTATGTACATGTGTATATATGTATATGCCTGTGTGTGTGTACATATATGTATACGTTGAGATGTATAGGTATGTATATGTATATGTGCGGGTGTGGACGTGTATGTATATACATGTGTATGTATATGAACGCGCACCTTCCTGGAACATCCAAACCTCCAATAGCCAAGATCGTACTCTGTCGTCTTCGTTTGCCAAACCCACTAAGAACCAGTGGTTAGTCACACTAACCATTGCAGAAGGTAACCTAACAATGATGGTACCAAATAGCCAGAGGTTGTTTGTGGCCACTGGCAATGTGAGGTAGTGAACGACCCCTTTTTGCGCTCGACGATACGACCCCGCGACTCAAAGGTACGACCCCGGAACATGATGGTACGACCAGTGTGTACAATGGTCCAGGTTTTAACCTAATCCTTAAAGATCAGGTTAGAGACATTGCTAAGGCCATGACATCGAAGGGTCGTACGGTCGTGCTCATGTTGTCGTACCGTCGTGCTCGTGGTGTCGTACCTTCGTGCTTCAGGTGATCGTACCGTCATGCTTTAGGTGATCGTACCGTCATGCTCCAGGTGATCGTACCGTCGTGTTCCAGGTGATCGTACCGTCGTGTTCCAGGTGATCGTACCGTCGTGTTCCAGGTGATCGTACCGTCGTGATCCAGGTGATCGTACCGTCGTGTTCTAGGTGATCGTACCGTCGTGTTCAGTTGGGTTGGGGGTGAGGTAGGAGGAGGGAAGTGGTATATGTACCCAGAACTGGTCGTGCAGGTGAAGGGTCGTCTCCACTGTTGCTGATGGATTTCATTACCAATTATTAACATGATTACCCGGAACTTAATTAAGTCTGACGAAGCTAACTTGACCTAAAAGCGTGATTATACTTGGGGCTAACTTTGTTTCAGATTGTTTATGTAAATGAAGCTACGTGGTTTTCGAACTTTCCTTGGGGCCATGTTTTGGGTAAGGGGATTCCGATAACTTTTCATCTCGCTTACCACCAGTAGATGATGTTCCCTTAGCTTACATCTCTACCCTGCCACCAGAGGCCCCTCATCTGCTACCCTTTATTTACTTACGTACGTAACGAACCAACTGCACCATTGGGATCTGCACTGATCGTCTATCCTCGTACGTAATGAACCAACTGCATCATTGGGATCTACGCTGATCGTCTATCCACGTACGTAACGAACCAACTGCACCATTGGAATCTACACTGATCGTCTATCCTCGTACGTAATGAACCAACTGCATCATTGGGATCTACGCTGATCGTCTATCCACGTACGTAACGAACCAACTGCACTATTGGGATCTACACTGATCGTCTATCCACGTACGTAACGAACCAACTGCACCATTGGGATCTACACTGATGGTCTATCCACGTACGTAACGAACCAACTGCACCATTGGGATCTACACTGATGGTCTATCCGTGTCCGTAACGAACCAACTGCACCATTGGAATCTACACTGATCGTCTATCCACGTACGTAAAGAACCAACTGCACCATTGGGATATACACTGATGGTCTATCCACGTACGTAACGAACCAACTGCACCATTGGGATCTACACTGATCGTCTATCTTCAATGGGTGTGGACTGTTCAACTCCCTCTTTTGATTCTCGCGGCAGAGCCCCGAACGTACGATTAATCAACCTGTTATTAGTGTATATTGTTAACCTTAAAGAGTATTTGGCAGAAGTTTGTCTAATTAGTCGGTATTTCATCAGAGAAAGCGGATTTGCGACCCTGCGAGACAGAGGAATTACAATTGGCAACAAAGCAATGGATCCTCTCCAGCCCCCGTTTGATTGAGGGTGGTCGTTTAAGCTGCTGGCATAAACCACGTAGGTGTAGTTGTGGTAGGTTGTATTAGGAAGGTGTGGGACTATTGCTAGGATATAGAGAAAAGGCGTGAAAACGTGTTGATAATTAAGATATGATTTTTTTTTTTTTTTTCAAAGGGGTTGGTACAGAGCGCCACACTGAGGAATCTGAGTCTGTCAAAGTGGATTAGATTGCGAGTGGTTGTGGATGACATGAATCTTCTAAGGGAGTTGAGACTTGGAGTTAGGACAGAGTGCGGTATGAGGGAAATGAATTTCCTTTTAAGTGACTGACGAAGGCGTGGAGTATTAGGATGGTGTGAACGTGTTGGGAGAGTGGGTGTTGAATGTTGGGATGATGTGAACGTGTTGGGAGAGTGAACGTTGAATAATGGAATGCTGTGGATGTGTTTGTAGAGTGGGTTTTGGATATTCGTGAGGCTTGAACATGTAGGAAGTGTGGATGATGAATTTTGGGATGGTGTGAGCGTGCTGGGAGAGAGGATGTTGAGCAATGGGATAGTGTGAAAGTGCTGGGAGAGTGGATGTTGAGCAATGGGATGGTGTGAACGTGCTGGGAGAATGTATATGGAGTAACTGAACGGCTGTGGGTCAGGGAAAGGCCCTTGGGGTATCCTGGAGCAGTGTGCCAAGTTGTTGATGTCGGGTGGAAAGGTGGCCGAGGGAGGGATGGACATCTGATGGAAGGGATGGACTGCTGATGGGAGGGATGACAGAGTAGAGTTGAAGGGAATGGGGAAAAGGGGAGGGAGGAAAATTTAGCAGGACATAAAAGAAAAAGAAAGTCTTAAAAATCTTTAATGTACTAATTTATTGTGTGAGGGATCATCTGATTGTATTTATGTGGACATCTGGTCTTACTTGTATGAAACATCTGACTGTACTTGTATGCAATTTGCATCTATTCTCTGGCCTGGCCTTTCATCAGGCCCTTTAAGGGTCTGGCCAAAGAACAGGCCATCATAGTTAAGGGTGGAGTCGTGAGCTCAAAAGGTCGTTCCAGCTTGATGAAGGGTCGTGCTCAAGGGTCGTTCCAGCTTGATCAAAGGTCGTGCTCAAGGGTCGTTCAAGCTTGATCAAGGGTCGTGCTCAAAGGGTCGTTCCAGCTTGATCAAGGGTCGTGCTCAAGGGTCGTTCCAGCTTGATCAAGGGTCGTGCTCAAGGGTCGTTCCAGCTTGATCAAGGGTCGTGCTCAAGGGTCGCTCTGTCTGGTGATCAAGCGTCGTACTGTCGTGTTCAAGAGCCGCACCGTCGTAACCCCTCCCTCCCCAGCCGCAGGCTACAGCACAGCAAGAATTTAACTTTGTTTAAACCCGAGGACCGTCAGTCGCTTTACCCACTGCAGAGTTGGGAGGGGACAAAAAAACAAAAACAAAAAAAAAAAACGAAATGTTTCTGAATGAACAGTTCCCTCTCTACGAGTTGCCCAGTTGGGTAAATGGGAAACTTTTAAAAAGGGGTCTTGGGGGGGCAGGCAGGGTGGGGTAGTTCTCGCGAATACATTCAAACTCTCGGCGTAGATAATATATTTCAGAGGGACTCTCTTTCCCCTGTAGTTTTCTCTTGATGTTAAAGCTGGGTTACGTGTGTCTGGAAACTGGGTAAGATGTGGTGGTAATCGTGTCTTGCTGCGCCTTCTTTAGATTTGGGGGATATGATCCTGTTCATCTTGATCTTGTCTCTACATTTAGCAGTGTATAAGTTCTCTCCATCTATGGTGGTGGGTGGGGAGGAGACTTCTGCTCTACTATCCTGTCTCCATCTGTATTTGTGGGTGGAGAGGAGCCTTCTGCTCCACTATCCGGTCTCCATCTCTGTTTGTGGGTGGAGAGGAGCCTTCTGCTCCACTATCCGGTCTCCATCTCTGTTTGTGGGTGAGGAGGAGCCTTCTGCTTTACTATCCTGTCTCCATCTCTATTTGTGGGTGGGGTGAAGCCTTCTGCTTTACTATCCTGTCTCCATCTATAGTGTTGGGTGTGGGAGGAGCCTTCTCTTTCACTACTACCCAGTCCCCATCTATAGTGGTAGGTGGGGAGGAGTCTTCTCCGCTGTCCTGTCCCCCATCCATATTGACATAGCCGGGGGGGAAGCCGTCTGCTTTACCATCTTGTCTCCATCCATATAGCTTAAGGGAAAGTAAAATGTTATGACCGTCCTCCAGCACGTAACTTCGTCTTAGACCATCAGGTCTTCCGTTCCCTCCCTCTCCCTCTCTCTCTCCCTCCGTCTTCCACGATGTGAGTGGGACCTATCCTTGAGTCTCCCATGTCTTCAATCCTCCGGTTACCCATTTGCTTGTCCCTCTCCGCCCTTGGCTGGCTCTGTCGTCCTGTTTTCTGACAGCCTCTTCATCAGCCTCTCGTAGTTCCTGTCTCTTATCTATCCCCCTTTTCCTCCTCGTTTCCCTCCTCGTCTTCCTCCTCGTCTTCCTCCTCGTCTTCCTCCTTGTCTTCCTTATCATCCTTGTTATTCTTCCCATGTGTGTTACACGGTACGAAGTATCTCATTTTCCCTCCCACTCTACACCCCCCCATCACCTCCCGACCTCCCCTCTACACCCCCCTCACCTCCTGACCTCCCCTCTCTCCCCGAGTGTCTCTTCGTCTCTTCCTCGTGTGATCCTCTTGTCTCTTGTCTCTCCGGGTAAGGAGCTGTGCTGCGTGTATTGGCCGATGATAAATTTTTGTCTCGTGTGTGCCTTTGCTGGATCGCCGGCCCGTGATTTCTCTCTCTCTCTCTCTCTCTCTCTCTCTCTCTCTCTCTCTCTCTCTCTCTCTCTCTCTCTCTCTCTCTCTCTCTCTCTCCCATCTGTGGCAGAAATAGAAATCCTGCGGTGAAATGCTTTTGAGACTGTCGCGTCTTAAGGTAGGGGAAACTTGATGTAGCAGACACAGCAAGAACTAGGAGTGCTTTAGGATATGAAGCCTATGAATATCTCTATGTAGAGCTTATATATATATATATATATATATATATATATATATATATATATATATATATATATATATAGATAGATAGATAGATAGATAGATATGGGGATGTGATAGATATTTAGTGATAACAAAGTTCAGAATGGAGTACATCGCTGCCAGTAACAGAATGAGAGAGTTCGGTGGTCTGTTGTGCAGAGCATTGACACACCTGCGTCACTCCAGATGGGAGTGACGCAGTTTTGATGATTCAATTGATTCTGAGGTCGTCTGCCATTCCCATGGCTAGCTTGAGACACGGGAGGGTTGGGAGGTTTTGGAGGGAAGCAGTTTGGCTGTATCAGAAGACCTGGTTCTAAATCCTTCCCTTCTACTTCCCTCGTCTGAACCCAAGCATCCTTCTTCCATCTCTCCTTCCCCCCCTTCAACCACCACGCCCCTCACCTATCCCATCTCTCCACGCCCTCCCTTCCTCCCTTCCCGTCACATTCCCCTTCCCTTCCCCTTAACACACGACAGGTCATATCTCGAGGATCCCATACGTCTACGTGAAATATTGGGGTTGTTAGAGGCAGTGGCTCAGTTTCTTCCGAATAGAAACGACTTTTTAGATGAATGACAGACTGCCGTCTTGAGATGATTTTAAAACGCTCGTTTGGATGTGAAGGTTTCTTATATATATATGGCGGACGCTAGCGCGCGCGCTGCCCTTGCCTTTCCCTGCCTCCTGGCTGCGTTGTTGGGCCCTACCCTACCTCCTCAAGGCGGTGAAGGAGGCACCGCTCCACCACATCCCCTTCTTAAAGACAGCTACGGCAAAAGGTTCCCTCTGCTGACGTAGGTAGGCCGCTTGTCTCCCCTGCGCCCCGTGTCGCCCACCGGCTGCGCTAAGAGGCTTCTCCCTAGGGCGCCTCCTGTTGGCGGTAATGGAGTCGCTCTTCCTTCCTGAAGGCGGCGACGGAGGGTCTTCGACCTTCCCCATCCATCGCCCCATCCGACACATGTGTGACGAAGCCTAACCCACCCGCCCCTCCACCACTACCACCCGCCTTCCACTTCACCATGGAGGCTCTGGTAACCAGGTTCCCGTTACCTTCTGGTGGCCACTGGTAACGTAAACCTCCCCCCCTCACATCCTGGGGGGGATTGCTGGTAACGTTGATCCCTGGCCTTAGTCCTTAGGGCTCATGGTAACGCACGCTGACCCCCTCGCCTACAGGGGGGGGGGCTGTAACGTCAGGTCGTTGTGACAAGTGATGGTGTGAACGTACGTAGATTATATCGAACTCTACCCATGTATGTAGATGTGCAGATCACAGACATTGCTGTTGCACAGAGAGAGAGAGAGAGAGAGAGAGAGAGAGAGAGAGAGAGAGAGAGAGAGAGAGAGAGACAGAGAGAGAGAGAGAGAGACAGAGAGAGAGAGACCTAGTGGTACTCAATGGTCGTAACTTCCCTTGCTTATATGGATCGTACCGTCATCGTCAACGATCGTTAATACCGTCCTGATAATGGGTCGTACCGTCGTGCTCAAAGGGTCGTTCCGTCCTGCTCATGTATTGTACCGTCGTGCTCGTGTGTCGTACCGTCCTGTCCATGTATTGTACCGTCAGGGACTCAAGGGTCGCACCGTCCTACCCACCTACTGTACCGTCGTGCTCTCGGGATCGTACCGTCCTGCTCATCTGTTGTACCGTCGTGTTCATGGGTCGTTTCGTCATGCTCTTTCAATGGAATACAAGCTACAGTTCTCCTAAGTCCTCTGGAGGCTGTTCGTTACAGCAGAACAGATCATAAACTCACACATTAGTCTGGCAAGGGTGGAAGTGCGTACAGATGAGTCACAGAGAAATACATGTAAACATCTTACATGCCAAAGGAAGCGCAGATGATATACGTCGTTGACTTCAAGTATACATCAAGACGTATCTGAAACGTATCTGTGATGTCGCTCTCAACTACCCTGATGAAGTTGTTTGCTCTGTTAACAACCCTTCTGGATAAAGAGTCGTTCGACTCCTTCGAAGTTGAGCGTTTGCCCACGAATTGGTCTCCATTGCTCGTTGTGAAATCATCGAAACCACCAAAGCCTTTGATATATTTTGCATAGTACATATTTTAGATTACGTCTTGACCTTCTCTTCCTCAAAGCTTAAATGGACTCACGTTGTTCATGTCGCTCAGGGAGATGCCGTATCTATCTTTCTTCGTTCTAAATGAACTTTTTTTTCTGAAGTCCGGGGCGTAATGGAAGATCCACGTCATGTAAATATCAAAAAAAGGAAAACGTGAGGAAATTTTTGAAATTACTTCGAGGATGTGAACCATCATCTCCACCCCCACCGACCCCCAAACCCAGTGTATCTCGTCGTACTATACCATTAACTGTTGTCAACATGAAAACACAAGTGGAACGGACGGGTCGAAGCCCCTGGCAAAGCTTGGCCGTCGGGTGTGACCTCCATTTGTTATTTTACTGCTCCCTTCCCCCGCTGACCGTTGACCCCTGACCTACTTCAGCTGCCCTGTGCTTGATGGCCTCATTGAAGTGGAGGAAGAGGGATATTCTTCAGAATTTAGTTCTCTTCCTTCAGCCTGCTTCCTCTTTTATCCAGTGCTCTCGCCAATACATTGCTGTCCACGAGAATATACTTCAGGTGTCTGAGTAGCGTAATCCATTTCTGTAGTGACGGACGGACGGTTTGTTGACATGGAAATAGTCCTTTAATTGTTGTTTTCCTGTGTAGTTCATGACAGACTGGTGAGCTGTTTGGAGGATAAGAATTCTCCTGCATGTGGTTAAAACGCGAGGGCTGCGGGCCGTCGTCAGTAGACGAAAAAGTATACGTTCTCTCGTCGCGCTTGTGGCACCATAGGAGTCCATTGTTTTTCTGCTCCTGATTGGAGCGCAGCCTTAAAGCCGCAGAAACCCCATGAAAATGGTCAGGGAGTCTAAGAATTATATGTATGTATATATATATATATATATATATATATATATATATATATATATATATATATATATATATATATATGTATATATATATATATATATATATATATATATATATATATATATATATATATATATATATATACAGACGCACATATGTATGCCAGCTGCTTTAGCTTTTATAGCTGTTACAGCTATAAATGGCTGCTGTAGCTTTACAGCTTTCGTATGGGTCATTATAATAGATGCAGCTTATCTATGACGTCAAGTTCTCATCAGACTTTTAACAACCATACACTGGAACTACGGGTCTTTACAACCCCGTGTGTAGAGTACAAGGGGGTTAAAACGTATGTGTGTTCTCTCGTTCGCCCGGAGTCTATATTTTTTATCATGTTATGCGTCGGCATTTGTGATATGAACTGCCTACTTAGAGGTAATGGGTGCTGAATACGGCTCATCATTTCCCCATCCCATTGTTTGTGTAGTTGTAGAGCCATTTTGATATTGAATTGTAGCAATTAATGTTGTATTTGTGTGTGTGTGTGTGTGTGTGTGTGTGTGTGTGTGTGTGACGTTCATAGCTCTGTATCAGTTTTTCCCCATAATTCCCACCGGAGTATATAATTGGAAAAAATGTATAACTGTAATTATATCCGAATAGACTTTATATATATCTTTTTTTTTTGGTACGGGGGTTTGAATCAGTGAGAATTAGTTTGGGTTTTTATGTGATGCAGGGTGAGGTTCATGTCGTAGTTAGAGTAGATTGGAAAGGGCTGATTGTATTATTCTGCTGCCTGGCTCTAGGTCTGACGTCTCTCTCTCTCTCTCTCTCTCTCTCTCTCTCTCTCTCTCTCTCTCTCGAATTTTACAAATGGGGGGGGAAGAGGGGGTAAAGGGACAGAGCTAACGCGTAGCGCTCACCTCAGGGAAAGCTATAGGTTGCAGAGAAGAAGTTGCGTAACTTGATCATACCAGAGAGAGAGAGAGAGAGAGAGAGAGAGAGAGAGAGTCATCCTACTCACAGATCGTCCATTCCTCTACATTATCCTCTGTCCTCTTACCCATTATTCACCTATTTTTCTTTTTTTTTTTCTCCAGTGTTGCTTCCTTCTGTCCTCTTCCTTTCCTTTCCCTTCCTCCTCGTCCTTCCTACCCTCCTTTCGTCTCCTGCCTCAGTGTTGCTTCCTTCTTTCCTCTTCCTTTCCTTCCTCCTCGTCCTTCCTTCCTTCCTTCCCTCCTTTCCTCTCCTGCCTCAGTGTTGCTGCCTTCTTTCCTCTTCCTTCCTCCTCGTCCTTTCCTCCTTCCTTCCTTTCCTCTCGTGCCTCAGTGTTGCTTCCTTCTTTCCTCTTCCTTCCTCCTCGTCCTTCCCTCCTTCCTTCCTTTCCTCTCGTGCCTCAGTGTTGCTTCCTTCTTTCCTTTTCCTTCCTTTCCTTCCTTCCTTTCCTCTCGTGCCTCAGTGTTGCTTCCTTCTTTCCTTTTCCTTCCTTTCCTTCCTTCCTTTCCTCTCGTGCCTCAGTGTTGCTTCCCTCTTTCCTTTTCCTTCCTTTCCTTCCTTCCTTTCCTCTCGTGCCTCAGTGTTGCTTCCTTCTTTCCTTTTCCTTCCTTTCCTTCCTTCCTTTCCTCTCGTGCCTCAGTGTTGCTTCCTTCTTTCCTTTTCCTTCCTTTCCTTCCTTCCTTTCCTCTCCTGCCTCAGTGTTGCTTCCTTCTTTCCTCTTCCTTTCCTTCCTCCTCCTCTGCCTCCTGGGAGGTATCATCTGTGCCAGTCTACCGTCGCAGCTTTGTGTCGCCTCTCCATGACTCTTTTGTTTACCTCCTTTTGTGCTAGAGTTAACGGAGCAGGTCGTAATTGGCCGACCCGTCCTTACATCCGATCCCCCTGGCAGTGAGCCACCCAGGAGCTCTCCTGCTGCCTGCCCCTCTCTCTCTCTCTCTCTCTCTCTCTCTCTCTCTCTCTCTCTCTCTCTCTCTCTCAGAGAGAGAGAGAGAGACTCTGCTTTCCTATCCTTATCTTCCGCCGCTTCGAAGGGGAATGCATCTCTTTTTTTTTCTTTTTTCCTCTCTTTTTTTTTTTGGTCAGTGGTGTATTAAGGTCAGACCACCTCGCTCGGGTCTGTGTAAGTCTCTCTCTCTCTCTCTCTCTCTCTCTCTCTCTCTCTCTCTCTCTCTCTCTCTCTCTCTCTCTCTCTCTCTCTCTCTCTCTCTCTCACACACACACACACACACACACACACACAGACAGTAGGACATTGACTTATAAGTTTTTTTATTTTTTTCAACATTGCTCATCATATGGAACTCTCGAGAGTAATAGATTATTTTTTTTCTGTAAATGAAAAAAAAAAAGGAAAAAATAAGATACTTGTAAAGTTTCTTTATCGGTTGGATGGCATTTTCTGTTCCCAATTGGGCCATCCTTCCGTCTATTTTTTGGTCCAGTCGGCCGGCGGTCCATCGACCTATTGGCTATGAATCGGGGGCTAATCACTCATTTATCATTTAGTAAGTCGAGGCTAATCACTTATTAATCATTTGATGTTCACTTAAATCCCCGGTTTATCAAGGTAAAGCTATTAAAACGCCTACTTTGTGCCGGGGGGAAGGGGAAAACTTAAAGTTTTTGATTCTAAGTGACAAAAGTAACCTTTTAGCACGATGAAAAGTAGAGTAGATTACTTATAACTTATGAATGTGTTATCCTTATCTCACGAGCGTATAACCTCGGTGGGGATAATACAGTGTTGTGTTCATCGTCTGGAAAGCCGATCGTCAATGGCCATTTGGTATGACCATCGCCTTTGTGGCCGGAGGAAGAGGTCATCGGTGTGTAGCTGGCGCCCCCCCGGGGTCATGTTTATGCATTAGCCAGAGAGGGATTGGTGAGGTGGTTCGTCACTGCAGTGCCAGGGAGGTCATGACCTGTGTTACCTCCCTTTAATGACCTATCGCCAGATGGTTAACGCCACAGTGTAGAGAGAGGTTATGACCTCTTGATGTCTCTCTCCCTGTGAATAACCCTTGTGCCAGAGGGAGGGAGATGGATGTACGACTTCCTCCAACGTCTCTCTCTCTCTCTCTCTCTCTCTCTCTCTCTCTCTCTCTCTCTCTCTCTCTGGGACCTGGAAGCCATTTTGACATTCTTGATCTTGTAGATTTTCTAAAGAAAGTTCGTGAAGTTTCTGTAGTCTTCGCTCGGGCTGTACTTGTTGACGGTACGACGCTCGAGCACGACGGTACGACACTTGAGCACGACGATACGACACTTGAGCACGACGGCGCGACGATGATTGAGCGCGACACCACGACCCTTGTATACGGCGTTGCTACCCCTCTTTAGCACGACGGTACGACACCCTTGCATACGTCACGTTTGACCTAACGATCGGTCTATGACTCACAAAGGTGGTGCTGGTAAGGGGGGGGGGGGGGGTCGTACCGTTCGTGTCCGAGGAGGTCGTTGATATACGATAGTTGTGCTCTGTTGTCCTGTACAAGCCAATGGTCTCCTCCTTCCTGTCTTGAATTATCGGTGTCGGGTTCGCGTGGTATCCGTAGGAGACGTGGCTACAGCGGCTCTATCTGGCCTCTCATTGTCTGGTCACCGTGTCCGTTTACATGATCCATTATTGCCTCTGACCTGAGCAGGAGTGAGTGAGGAGGAGGGAAGTCCCCACCTCTCACCACACGCATAAAGAAGAGCTATTCTCCAACAGAGTCAGCGCCCTTAAATGTGTAGATAATGTACGTAGAAGGAGGGATTGAAAGCACGGCTTCTAAGCTCTGTGTGTGAACATCATTGTCATAGTCCCCCTGAAGAAGACTTTGTCGCAACTGAGTAAGAATGGATTCCTGGCCTCTTGTTTTCTGTTGTCGTTGCTGCTGCCTCTCACTCCATATGATAGCGTCGCGTGATGTCAGCCAGTGGGAAGTTAGTTGAACCTGGCGATACTGTCTTGCAGGCATGTGATGTGTGGTTGGGGATCCATTCTCTCTCTTGAGAGAGAGAAGAAACTTTTCCGAAGTGAATCCCATTCCACAAAACTTAGTGTCCGTATTTAGTCTCACAAGGCCACTGAAGTTGTGGGAGTGCGTCTTAATGTTTTTTGTGTTGCATTTGAGTATCCAGACCTCGAGGAGAGAAGATCTCGAGGTGAAGGAAACAGGAATATGATTAATGTTGTGATTCTATTCATCATACCCAGGGGTCCTGATGCTGTCGTGTATAAAGGGGTATTATTATTATGCGGGCCAATCCATCGTGCCCCAACTGTAGCGCCCACCGTCCCGCCGAAGTGATCACCGCGTTTATCTCAGCAAAACGTTGCTGCACGAGCAATTCCAGCTGTAAAAGCGATGGGGAGATGAGGGGTCGGGGTCGGTCGTCATCACAGACGAATCCAGCGGCGATGAGAGAGAGAGAGAGAGAGAGAGAGAGAGAGAGAGAGAGAGAGAGAGAGAGTTCCAGGAATCCTGGAATGACAGTTCCAGAGAGAGAGAGAGAGAGAGAGAGAGAAATGGTCGTCAGG
>NC_092247.1:4307060-4309560 GCF_036320965.1 Panulirus ornatus | reverse complement strand
CAGCTGTATACGTTCCAGTTACGGGAAGCTGGTCATTTGAGAGGCATCCTCACCCTCCTCCTCCTCCTCATAGTTCTTCTTCTCCTCCTCCTCCTCCCCCTCCTCCTCCTACTCCTCTTCTTCCTCCAGTCTATTCTATCCTCCTCCTCCTCCTCCTCTTCTTCCTCCAGTCTATTCTATTTATTTGCCTCTTATCGTACGAGTAAGAATTTGCTCTTTTGGTATGGCTGGAAAGTCGGTCTCTCTGGGAGCTGTGTGGTAGTTGGAGGGACTGGAATACCAAATGAGGAGCGACACGCGAGCGTCCGAACCAGAGAAGACTCGGTAAATACAATGTGTTCACACGAGGGGCAACGCTGGTAGATGGACGCCTCCACTAATTCCAGTAGTGGACGGTTCTTCCAGGTACAGGAAGCGCCCATAGTGGTACTGGAACAGTAGTACGAGACGGTGGTACGTGTACCAAAGTACACCTAGTATTACTAGGTACCTGGTAATAGTTTACCACCATTGTTTTTAAAAAAAGAAAGACGACAGTATTCGTTCCAGGTGAACAGCACTTGTAGTCAGAATTCCAGGTCGTGGACCGAGACACCAGGGCTCGCCTTGGTATAACCAGCATTCAAGACGGAACGCTGACTCTTGCGCCCGGAGACTCCACCACTTTGTCCCACGTTGCACCTCACAGCAGGACGCTAATCGTGGTACGAGGCACCACAGTCGTGCCACAACGCCACGACTGTCGCTAAGACTTCGACTGGAAAAATTGAGGCGCTTGTGTGCAGAGTCATCAGTCGTGGGAGCAGACGTGCCCACAATGGTACTCAGACGGCGTCTTGCCAGACAGATTAAGAATTTACTGATACCACAGAGAATGGTAGTACCAGATCAATGTCTCTGGTAGCGAGACGGTACTCTTAGGAACAAGACAGTAATGGTATGAAGAAAATGTGTTCCATAAGTGAATGGATTCCTGATGAATCTCGTATCTCTATTCGGAGATGTGACGACCTTTCCTCTCCCACTGGGGTGCTTTCCAGGTCTTTGGCCAGTGATATCCATAGGGCTTCTGTTCTTCCCGCCTTTCCCTTCATAATTGATCCCATAATTGTTTCTCCTCCTCTTGAATAAGTCTTTTGGGCGCCCCTGTCTCGTTTAACTCCACTTTGGGCGACTTAAAGAGTTGATGCGCCTTTCAACCAATCCCATGGCCGTCTGTATAATGTCTTTTCGTGCAGTCCAAAAAGACTGTCTTCTCTGTGGACACTAAGAGAGATGTGTGGACTGGATAACATCATCCCCTCGGTATTTTTTTGAAGGAGTCAGCCTCAGAATTTGTGGTCGTACTTAATCACGTTTCGCTCTTTCATGGAAGAATAACTTCATCTTGGAAGAGCCTTTCTCCAAAGAAGATTGACAGTTTCTATACCTTTCCAGCCATGGTCTTGTTGTTGCCCTGACTTCAATTATTTCCAGTCTCCGTCTCCCTCTTCAGCTTCCATTTTCTAATTCAATCTTCCAGTCTTCCAGTCCATCTTCAGCTCCCATTTTCTAATTGATCTTAAATCAGACAGTGTTCCCTCGGTTCATCAGCAAGGCTTCCGAAAGGCAAGACCATCCGGTAAATGTACTTTCCATACTTACGCGTGTCTAGTTCGTCATCTCTGAGAGACTGGAAACCCCCGAAGTCGAAATTCTTGGATCTCTCTATTCGAAAGCTTCTGGCGGGCGTGGTCTCTCTCTCTCTCTCTCTCTCTCTCTCTCTCTCTCTCTCTCTCTCTCTCTCTCTCTCTCTCTCTCTCTCTCTCTCTCTCTCTCTCAACAGCCAAGACCTTCCGCTCTTTAAAGATAAGCTCTCAACTTCTTTAGAAACAAATTTGAAGACTTTTATTCTCTTGGCTCTCTCTCTCTCTCTCTCTCTCTCTCTCTCTCTCTCTCTCTCTCTCTCTCTCTCTCTCTCTCTCTCTCTCTCTCTCTCTCTCAACAGCCAAGACCTTCCGCTCTTTAAAGATAAGCTCTCAACTTCTTTAGAAACAAATTTGAAGACTTGTATTCTCTTGGTTCTCTCTCTCTCTCTCTCTCTCTCTCTCTCTCTCTCTCTCTCTCTCTCTCTCTCTCTCTCTCTCTCTCTCTTTTAACCACTGTTGTCCTCTGTCGGTTCCTTCGGAGCGCAGCGTCGATGAAGGACCACTGTGTCCCCTAACAGTAGCTATATCATATTAGATAAGAAGATAAACGCTCGTTTTAGGAGGTAGCTGACAACGAGACGAGAAAAAGGGGGGGACTAACACGCGCCTTAGGATTCTGTGCGGGTAAAACCATCCCCCTTCCTCCTTTCATGGCTTCAGCTTTTCGCCTCCGTTGTCGAACCCAATCTTTAGGGAAATTCCGGGCCAGTCACGAACGCGGGATCCGACGTGTGTGTGTGTTGATGTAATATATGACAACCGGACCCTCTCTCTCCTCCCTGGTGGGATTTATATGTATATCCGGATAACAG
>NC_092247.1:4242060-4302060 GCF_036320965.1 Panulirus ornatus | reverse complement strand
CATGCTTGAGAACCTTCGTGGATTTCCACGAGAAAGTAAGCTCCGTGTTAGACAGAGGACAAGGTTGGATGAGCCGTTTCTATGTAGACTACCAGAAAGCCTTTTGATGACCTTACCACACACACACACACACACACACACACACACACACACACACACACACACACACCCTACACAACGTCGTGGAATTTATAAAAGGCGTCCCATAGAGTTGAAGAGATGAAAGTGGGGGCCAGCAGCTGGCCGGGGCCCCTCTCCGTCCCAGTACAAATAAGTCACTACCAATTACACTCACACACACACACACACACACACACACACACACACACACACACACACACACACACACGAAGCCTCGTCCTGTGCACAAACCAACAAGTGTCAGAGCTCAGCGAATCAATGTCCAACCCCGACAATGTTATCCCATCAAGTAAATGAAGGATTTAAACTGTGAAGAACCATATAATTCCCTTGCCTTAACAGTACTCCAATTTTCCTCCATTTCCTCTTCCTCCTCCTCTTCCTCTTCCTCTTCCTCCTTTCCCTCCCCTACATACAACGGAAAAATCCTTCCCCCCCTTGTGACGCGCAGTGCACATGAAAGAGAGAAAATCCTAGAGGATCATAGTGGAAAATGTGTAGCATTTGCCAATGCTTCGGCGTCGGCTGGAGCCGCTGCTGCTGCTGCCGCACTCGTTACCTTCACATGTAGAGGGCTGAGCCTGAGAGAGAGAGAGAGAGAGAGAGAGAGAGAGAGAGAGAGAGAGAGAGAGAGAGAGAGAGAGAGAGAGAGAAAGAATTCTCACCGAGCCTCAATCTCCTGTCACCTCCCAATATACTCAGTGTGCAGTTCTTAGCCTGGCTTAGCCCATTTCTTCCCCCAACCCAACAGAGTCATCACCAAACACACACACACACACACACACACACACACACACACACACACACATATGCACACACACTCCTAGTCTGCTGGTGGTATATGCATAAGGTACGCAACCAGTAAACCACCCATATACCTCAGTCAAATCTGCACCATCCACCTTTGCACTCTATTGATATCTAGCGTTTCGCCTCTATGTATTCTCCCCATACCAGACCGCTGAGTCTCCCCTCTCCCTCCTACCCAATCAGTTAAAATAAGGGGAGTTATATAGATGGGGATAGAAAGGCCTTGTTCTTTTTTTTTTGATTGTGAGGGAGGTGGATGACTTGGGGCCCCGTCTCCTGTGTGGTGAAGACTGTACTGTGGTTGGTGATTGTGTAAGGAGTGGTGGAGGGTCGCGCGAGTGTGCTGTGGGACTGTTGGAGTTGTGGTGGAGGGAGACAAAGGTTGTTTGACAGGCTTGTGGGAGATAGATGATAGAAGTGTTGGAGGTTTGGTGGAGACCTTCCATGGTGCTCGTCCATCGATATGCGCGAACGGTGGCAGAATGTCTGATCGTATCATAGGTAGAATTAGAATGAGCTTCTTCAGTTTTGCTGTGACCGTACCTAACGAACGAAGAATTGATAGAGAAGGTCGAGCAGAAGGATAACAAGGATAGGACTAGGTTTCAAAGACAGCTTGGGATCACAGTGACATGTTAAGAGACGGCAAATTCATCCATATGGAAGAGAAAAGAGTAGAGGGTTATTGACATGACCTTGACTCGTTTTTCGAGAGCGCTTCGTCGACATTCGTCCTCTGTTCCCTTCCACTAAGATGAGAGAAAAAAAGAAGTTCTCTGTACAGAAGGAATCTCTCTCGCTTACCCCAATCTTGATGAATCTAACTACCCGCTTGTTCGTAATCATTCCATCGCTAATTACTTATAACCTCTTCACAACATTAACCTTTAACGAACTCAGTATCATGATCTATATTCCACTAAAGAAAAAAAAGATAATCATTGCTTTGCAGTTAATGTAATTATATTCTACTTTTGAGGCCGGTTTGACCTGTGTCCTCTCTTTTTTTTTTTCATATCTTCATTTGTTATATAATTGAATATGTAATCAAACTTGGGCTTTCATGATTGTTTTTGTTCTACCCCACTTGTATGGTATATGATATTTTGAATTACATTGCCTCTTCCTTCTGCTGTAGTTACAAAATTTAGTCATGTTGATGTGCCAATTTCTTTTTGATTTGATTGTATGTTGATGTGTCGATTCCATTTTGATTTGATTGTATTATGTTGGTATGTTGATTCCTTTTTGATTTGATTGTATGTTGGTGTGTTGATTTCTTTTTGAGTTGATTGTATGTTGGTGTGTCGATTCCTTTTTGAGTTGATTGTATGTTGGTATGTTGATTTCTTTTTGATTTGATAGTATGTTGGTGTGTCGATTCCTTTTTGAGTTGATTGTGTGCTCTGTGACCCGATGATAGAGGTGATCTTTCCGTATATATCTTAAGAACTTATACCCATGTCTCTGTCTGCAATTAGAGTCTAAATTCTCCCAGTCTTTCATGTTTTTTTTATTCTTATTAAAATCGCCCTTTGTCACAGTTTCGCCATATCCTTCCTTGCTTCGTGTACCATCCGGGTCGTTCATCCGTTGTCTCGTCTGTGTATCTGTTCTTGTTCACCACTGTTCTCCAGATAATCATAAATCATCAACACTATCATCTAGTTTTTTTTACAAGAGTTATACCTCCCATGATGTACTGTGTGAATGAGCCATGTTCCAATATTTCTTCACGCAAGACCTGCTGTCTTCTCGTATTAAGAGAGTCTCTCTCATTCTCTTCGTCTTTCTTTGCTTTCTCTTTCCCCTCTTTACTATCATGTATATCTCAGGACGGACTACTTCAGACCTTGTCTCTCTCTCTCTCTTGTGTGTGTGTGTGTGTGTGTGTGTGTGTGGTACGTGGAGAGAGTTTTACACTCCTCGTTCTTCCGGCTCTTACCTTTATACATATATACCAAACTTAATCTCGTGTACACCGCAGTGTTTATATGTGTGTGTGTATATATGTATCTGCCTTTCTTGTGTGATTCTGTGCGTGCGAGTGTGTGTTTCTATCTGCGTGCACGCATGCGTACGTGCGCGTGCTTGCCTGCGTGCGTGCACGCGCCCTGTAGGAAAAAAGGGAAAGTGTTTTTAAGTGCGTGTTTGCACCTAGTTTTCCTCAACACGTATCTTCCTCCTCCTCCTCCTCCTCCTCCTCCTCCTCCTCTTCCTCCACACCGTGTCCCTTCCTCCACGCTCACTACCTTCAGTAACTTATTCCGCTGAAATTCAGATGTTCCTTTTATATCCTAATTTTCTTAAATCAGGTTTGCATTAGTTTCCCAAATAAGGTTTTTTCAAATTCCGTTCGCAATTGGCCTAAACTCACTTTGCCTTGATAACACGAACTTCTTTTTTTTTTTCTCTCTTAGTAATGTATGTATATACACTTTCTTCCAAAGCCTCTCTCTCTCTCTCTCTCTCTCTCTCTTTCTGAGGTAACTCTATTCCTTTACTGCGGGTCTGCGAAACAGGATTTATCATTCATGAACACTGCCATGTGTATTTTCATGAGGAACTTTGACTCTCATGCAACACCCAACATGAAATGGACTTAATTAATTGTGTTTGCCATTGGTGGCGCCTGGAGGGAAAACAGGGAGTGTGTGTGTGTGTGTGTGTGTGTGTGTGTGTGTGTGTGTGTGTGTGTGTGTGTGTTTTCGAAATATAAGAGAGAAATAGAATGTATGTCTCCCACTTTCTTTTCCCTTGGCCTCTAATGATTTTACATATTATCTGACGTTTGTCAAACATTCTCCGTGGAGACGAAAACAGCTCGAAGGTGAATTAGAATTGTACGAAAGCGAGGGAGGAAACCTGTTTGATAGGGAGAGAGATTTTGCGTGGCGATATATATCAATAGCTTGTGTCCTTGGTGTAGAAAGACGTGTGTCCGTGTACTTAGGAGTGATCAATTCGTGATACACATGGGAGTTTGTCCCATGTATTTATGGTATTTAATGCGTCGTACTCAGGGGTTAAGTCTTTCGTATTGGAAGGTATTATGTCATTGTAGTGGAGGGGTCCAATTGGTGTACCTGAGGTGTAAAATCGTCGTCCTTAGAGGACCAAGGTATCGCACTCAAAAGTTAAGTCTTCGTACTCATTAGGTTTAAAAGTTATCGTACTCAAGGGTCGAGTGTCGTACGTAATGGTTAAGTGATCGTATTCAAGAGGTGAAGCCATCGTACTCGAGGGGTTAAGTTATCATACTCGCGGGGTCTTTGTCGTCGGTCTCAAGGGCTTGAGGTTAAGGGTGAAGTAGTGATAAAAGTTGAATATATAGTGTGTCTTCTAAGTATTGATCTGGTGGGTATGGATGGCTAGTGGTGTGTGTGTGTGTGTGTGTGTGTGTGTGTTGGTGAGTGATACTTTGCAGAATAAATGGGCATCAGTTTACCTCTGAGTAATCAAAGAAGATTTAGGACGAAGGCACGAAGGGTGAAAACAGTGTTTATACTTTCTTAGAAACCTCGTTGGTCGAGGTTTTCTTCAGTGGGTGAAAACAGTGTTTGTACTTTCTTAGAAACCTCATTGGTGGTAGGTTTCTCCAACGTCTATAAGTAGATAAGTATATTTATGTCCGTAAAGGTAGGCGAAGTCTTAAGTGAGGTGTTTGGAGAGCAATGGGCTCTGTGAAGTCATTGAGAGAGAGAGAGAGAGAGAGAGAGAGAGAGAGAGAGAGAGAGAGAGAGAGAGAGAGAGAGAGAGAGAGAGAGAGCATATATTCGGAATAGATTGGCGTCTGATGGACAGACGTAGGACTTCGAAGCGAAGAAGGAAGGAGGTGTGTTCCGTTGATACACGAAGCATTAGGAAATGCACAAGGGCGAGTCAGGACAAGGCGTGTGGTGTTCTGGAGTGGTGATAGGCGTGTTTACGGACTAGGCGTATGTATGGGAGGCCAGCGTAACAGTGTGAAGTAGGAAGGTGCGCGACATTGCCACCCTAGGAGAGGCTACCTACCTTTACTCCATTCCCTCAAAGGCATTCCGAAGTTTCGTTGTCTTCCCTCCTTTGTTCTTCGTTCTCTTTTGTTCACTTCCTCAGAGATGTTTGGATTTTTCTTTTTTGTGTAATTATTTTTCTTCCTTTGGTCTCTTTTGACCACTTCCTTAAAACCTGATCTGTTCTTCTTCTCCTTTGTTTTCTTCTTCGTTGTCTTCTTCTTCTTCTTCTTCTTCTTCTTCTTCTTCTTCTTCTTCTTCTTCTATTACTACTACTTCTTCTTCTCCTCTTCTTTTTTTCTTCTTCATCATCGTTGTCGCCCTCCTCCTCCTCCTCCTCGTCTCCTTCTTCCTCCTCCATAATTACCCCTTTGCCTCCCCTCTCCCATTTAAGAGCAGGCCACGATGAGCACTTTGCTCCTTGACGGGAGACATCGGCACCTCAAAAAAAAAGGGAAAACTATTAGAGTGGTTCTGGCCACAGATGGTGCGTGTCCAGGGAACTGAGGGAGGAAGCGCTCTTGAGTGTGGGCGTGGTCACAGGGAGCACGGAAAGGGCGTGTTTGCGGTCGGCAGGCGTGTTTCCCCACCACCACCCCCTTCCCTGTGGAAGAGGGTGGAGTAAATGTAAAAAGAAAAATAATTAGGTAGTGAATATTGATCGCTGTGTTGTACACAGCACCAGTCTGTAAAAAAGAAAAAAAAGTTAAGACATGAAAAAATGATAATACGAATAACGCGATTGATGTATATTAATCGTCCTTAACCTCCCGTAACCTGACTAAATCTAACCTAACTAAGGCTAAACGTAAACGTTTTTACTTAATATGATTTAGCCTAAACTTAAACGTTTTTACTAAATATAACGTAGCCAAAACTTAAACGTTTTTACTTGATATGACGTAGCCTAAACTCAAATGTTTTTACTTATATAACTTAGCCTAAACTTAAACGTTTTTACTTAATATAACGTAGCCTAAACAAACGTTTTTACTTAATACAGCTTAGCCTAAACTTACTTAACTTATCCTAAACTTAAACGTTTCTAACAAGAAATCTCTTCTCGTTCTTAACGGATCAATATGACCACTTCGTAAATACACATCTCCTTTGTACCCAGTGGTCAAAGTGACGTATATTGATCTTCACTGCGTGACCTGCATTTAGTAGCTCACTGAAGTAACTTACGCTGTTGTAAACCCGATCGTAAAGTGGAGGTTTTCGTTGATCGTAGTGTCGCATTCGGATAATGAATAATTAGATTCCGGTTGACAGTCTTACCATATCCGGATGATAAAGATTTAGAATCGGGTGGATCGTACTGTCACATCCGGATGTAAGGATTTGGATTCGAGTTGTGCACAAGGAATGCAAGTCCTGATTGTGGAAGGGGAGATGTGATATTAGTATACATTCTTCTCCTTCGTTTGGCATGGGAGGTTGTGGTTGTGATGATGAGTTTGTGGAGGTACGGATTCAACTGACGTTGGATAAGAAAGAATAGAAAAAAGCCTTCTTGATTCTGAGAGGGAGAATGTCTTTTACGTCCCAGTGAGGTTTTATATATCCCATTACGTCCCAGCGGGGTAAATTCCCGTTACGTCCCAGCATGGCGAGAGATCTGTTACATCCCAGCTGTTGTATCTGCTCTATCCCAACAGGGTGAGATCTCTTGTCAGGTCCCAACAGGCCGGGATCTCCTATTGTGGGGAGCGAGAAAGAAGCCGCCCATCAGATCCCATGACCGGGATGTCAAGCCTCTCCTTAGGGAGTGATGGATGGACTAGTTCCTCAAGGGGGAAGACCACGGTCGGTCTCCGTCCCTCCCTACCTCCCTGTCCTGCTCCAAGGCCTTCGAGGAGGACGTGGTTCTCCGTCCTCGAACTCTGTTGGTTATGGCAGTCTCCGAAGTCCATTATGGCAGCTTCGAAGTCCATTATGGCAGCTTCAAAGTCCCTTATGGCAGCCTGGAAGTCCCTTATGGCAGCCTGGAAGTCCCTTATGGCAGCCTGGAAGTCCCTTATGGCAGCCTGGAAGTCCCTTATGGCAGCCTGGAAGTCCCTTATGGCAGCCTGGAAGTCCATTATGGCAGCCTGGAAGTCCATTATGGCAGTCTCCGAAGTCTATTATGGCAGCTTCGAAGTCCATTATGGCAGCCTCGAAGTCTCCCGAAGTCCATCTGTCGGTGCTGAAGGAAGGCACTGGTGGTGGTGGTGGTAGTCTTCCTATATCTTGTTTCTGAGGTGTGTCAATGAGGTATTGTTGCAGCACACAGGGCATAAACCAACCCCAGCGTGTCTGCAGTTATCAGCATAGAATCTCGTCATTGTAGCGTCCTTTAGGACGACGTTACGACCCTTGAGCATGACGGTACGACCCTAGAACACGACGACACGACCTTGAGCACGACGGTACGACACAAACACGACGGTACGATCCTTGAGCACGACGATACGACACTTGAGCACGATGGTACGACCCTTGAACACGACGGGGCGACCTTGAGCACGACGGTGCGACACGAGCACGATGGTACGATCCTTGAGCAAGACGGTGCGACACTTGAGCATGATGGTACGACCCTTGATCACGACGGTAAGACCCTTGAGCACGACGATACGACCCTTGAGCACGACGGTACGACCCATGGGTATGACGAAGTGGTCTGTAGGGTCGTACCTCTGTGCTCAAGAGTTTAAGAAAGTCTCTGCACGTCTTCCTTATCAAACAACGCGAAGCGACGTCTTGGAATATGGCACGACAGTGTACGGCAGAGATGCGTACTGCGTTGCTGCTAACGAGAGGATCCCAGAGTGTTGCACACGTCAGTTCATTTCTCTAACGTCAGATAATTACGTTTTCTAGTCTATGTGTCGCAAACATATGCATCCCAGACGGATGAGCCAACGAAGACGAATGATAAATCTCGTTCAAGAGTGAAGGAAAACGTGGTCTCGTTCAAGAGTGAAGGAAAACGTAGTCTCGTTCAAGAGTGAAGGAAAACGTAGTCTCGTTCAAGAGTGAAGGAAAACGTAATCTCGTTCGAGAATGAAGGAAAACGGGTCCTTCTCTCTCTCTCTCTCTCTCTCTCTCTCTCTCTCTCTCTCTCTCTCTCTCTCTCTCTCTCTCTCTCTCTCTCTCTCTCTCTCTCTCTCTCTCTCTCTCTCTCTCTCTCTCTCTCTCTCTCTCTCTCTCTCTCTCTCTCAACACACGCCCCTCGCACCCTTATTCAACGCGGCAACCACAAAACAAAACAAAAAAACAAACAACAACAAAAAAAGAATACTCTCCAAACAAAAACAATTCCCAGTTGACGCCCCATCCACCCCACACCCCCCTCACCCCCTCACCCCCTCACCCCCCGAAAACAAAACGAAACAAAAACAACAACAAAAAGAATGGCTTCATCCCTCCCCCGGGCGAGAGACGGGCGTCCGTCTGTCTGTCCGTCTGTCTGTCTGTCTGTCTGGCTTTTGTGTGCTGGCGACTCCACTCAAAACACTATTTAACTTGACCGTCACACCGGATTCACACGGGTAGATGGCCCGCGGCGTGGGGGCGTGTGTGGGGGGCGCGGGGGGCGGGGGGCGCAGGCAGGCTCTCTTGTTTGACCGGCCGGGCTCTGTGGTGTGGGGGGGTGGGTTGAGAGAGAGAGAGAGAGAGAGAGAGAGAGAGAGAGAGAGAGAGAGAGAGAGAGAGAGAGAGAGAGACTGGTCGTGGTGGTCGTGGTGTTGATGGTTGGTGCTGGTAAGGTCGTGGAGGGGTCTGGGCGACCCGCTCCCTTGACCGCAAACAGCTATTCAGTCCCCCATTGGCCACACAGAAGCAACGAACCGCCCTTGGGTATGACCAAGGCTTGACCTTTTGACCCGACCCACTGCCCTCAAGGGCCGTACCAACGAGGTCAGGGGGTCATCGTACCACCGTGCTTAAGAGTCGTTCTCTTGTACTCAAGGGTCGTATCGTTATGCTGTAAGGGCCGTACGACCGTGCTCAAGGGCCGTACCATCGTACTATAAGGGCCGTACGACCGTGTTCAAGGGCCGTACCGTTATGCTGTAAGGGCCGTACGACCGTGCTCAAGGGCCGTACCGTCGTACTATAAGGGCTGTACGACCGTGCTCAAGGGCCGTACCGTTATGCTGTAAGGGCCGTACGACCGTGCTCAAGGGCCGTACCGTCGTACCATAAGGGCCGTACGACCGTGTTCAAGGGCCGTACCGTCATGCTATAAGGGCCGTACGACCGTGTCCAAGGGCCGTACCGTCATGCGACAAGGGCCGTATGACCGTACTCAAGGGCAGTGCCACTGTGATCATGGGCCCTTACATACCCGCTGCGCTGAAAGGCTTCGAGGAGGAGAATAGACTCGTTTCTTCCTCAGCAAAGAAGGATTAATCCTGCAGTACTCGAGTGGCACTTGAGTTTTGTCTTATGAGTAAAGGATCGATAGATGAATGCTGAAGGTTGAACACCCACTTGTGCCACCCTACCTCCTATTCCTCCTTTCTCAACCCCCTTTCCACCAAGGCTGCTGCAGTATACAGAGGATCCGTTTGCATCCTTGGGCTCACAGTTTTCTGATTCCATTTCCACGTTAAGGAAAGAAAAGAGAGAGGTGTAGTCAGCTTGTATAGAGTCTCTGAATTTGGATAAATATCCAGAAAAACCCTTTGGTTTAAACAGTGTGTCTTCTTAATTCATGGAACGTATGGCATCAGTAACAAATGCATGAATTCAGGCAACATGCCACTTCATTAAAATTCCTTTATACCACTACTATATTGTTTTCTTTATAATATATATATATATATATATATATATATATATATATATATATATATATATATATATATATATATATATATATATATATATATATACCCGCCTCACCGAAGCATATATCACTGAATAAGAAATATTTGAATGAGTAATGCGACTACGAAGACCAAAGTATGAATGAATAACTTACTCACAGACTCTGGAACAGCGCTCTTGTACGCCACTGATTTTTTGAATGAGTTGATGGTTAATGTGTGGGAAGTAAAGCTTAATTACTTTTACTAAGGTAATTATAATGAATTATGTATTAAGAGCTAAAAACAGAACTCTGTCTGGAACGTGTATATATATATATATATATATATATATATATATATATATATATATATATATATATATATATATATATATACACAACAGTTTGTGAGATCCGGATATACGATTGGAATACATTGGGGGGTTAACATCTGGAGGAGACATGTGTTTGGCACCCAGGTATGGTAAAGGATGAGAGAGAGAGAGAGAGAGAGAGAGAGAGAGAGAGAGAGAGAGAGAGAGAGAGAGAGAGAGAGACTTCGAGTCCTGCCTTAAGAGATCCCCTCTCCCCACCTCCTAGTGGAGGGGGGGGGTGGGGGATGGTGTGGTTTAGCAGGAGAGCGGGGTGACGTCAAGAACAGACAGGTAACAACCCAGTTAACAACCCATTTCCCCCCCCCTCACCCCTTCCCCCTCTCACACGATTGTATATATTCTCTCTCTTTTTTTTTTTTTTGGAACCTTCCGGAAAAAGCTTTTTTTTTTTTTGTGTGTGTGTGTGTGTGTGTGTGTGTGTTGTGAGGTTGACCCCCCCTGTAGCTCCTGGAGTGTGGCGCACGTGAGCGAGTAAGTAGTGGGGGTAGTACTACAGTGTGGCGCACGTGAGCGAGTAAGTAGTGGTGGTAGTACTACAGTGTGGCGCACGTGAGCGAGTAAGTAGTGGTGGTAGTTCAGAGGAGACGACTGAGACTAAGAGGAGGAGGAGGGGAAAAAAAAGAGAAGAAAGAGCTTTGCTAAGATACGAAGGCTGATTGTAGATGTGTGCGAGAGAGTCTGGTAACAAAATCTTAAAGAAAAATTTGAAGAGCGAAAAAAGAGAAAATAGGACCCCGGGTTCGAGTTAGGACACCTCCCCAGAAATTGGGACATGGGTTCGAGTTGGGAGACCTCCCCAGAAATTGGGACATGGGTTCGAGTTGGGACACCTCCCCAAAAAATGGGACCTGGGCTCGAGTTGCGACTCCCCAAAGATGGACCTGGGTTCGAGTTGCGACTCCCCAAAGATGGACCTAGGTTCGACTTGCGACCCCCTCAAAGATGGACCTTGGTTCGAGTTGGGAACCCCAGAGGATGGGAACCGGGTTTGAATTACGACCCCCCCCCCCCCCCCCAAAAAAAAAAAGTATGACCCCTGGTTCGAGTTGGGAAGTTGGGCAGGTTGGACTTTAGGACAAGTCTCATTAACGGTTACTCTCCTGGGAACTTAATCCGATTATTATTATTTTTTTTTCCTTTTCCTTTGAGGGAAGAAGAAGGAGGAGGAGGAGGAGGGAGAGGATGGGGGAAGGTTTTCCTCTTTTTCTTTCTAAATGAACACAAGGATGATGAAGGCAGTTAAGGCGATGGCTGGCACACTTTATGTGTTTGTTAAGTATACATTTAACGTTGTAGTTAATTCGGTACTAAACCCATTTATTATTATCATTATTATTATTGATATTATTATCATTATTGTTATTGTTAATATTGTTATTATTATTATGTTATCATTATCATTATTATTATCATTATAATCATTATTATAATTATTGTTATTATATGATGGGGTGGTAGTAGTAATAGGAGTAGGACTTTGATAATGATGATATTATTATTATTATTATTATTATTATTATTATTATTATTATTATTACCACACGCACACACACACACACACACACACACACACACTAAATCACTGGACGGAGTCTAGAAGCGAAAGATACATTTCAAAATGCTTGTCGTTGCTCACAATGCACACAGGGTTTTCGACCGCGATTAGCCTTCAGAAGTTTACGTAAGCAGAAGTTTATATTCAAGTCACAGCGTTTGGATCAAGCGTGATGAAGCAGACGTGAAAAAAGAGAGAGTTGTATTTGAAGAACGACAATATTTTTGACCAAAGATGAAATGAAAAGTAGGATCTGTAAGGCTTGTAAATACATATTTTTTTCTTTAATCTTTTTTTTTTTACCATAGTTTGGGCTGATGGTGCTTTAATGAGACGCCAAATTCTCCTCTTTGAAACATCCACGCTGAAAAGGGCTTACAGAAAGACCAGCCAACGGAGTATAGGACCATAAGGGGAAAATTACTGCGGATAGCACTTTTTGTAGGCCAGGTAACAGAAGACTCCGATGGTCTATGAAGTGTTTTATCTACTGGTGGACAGTAGTGGGGCACCCCAAACCACCACCTACTCGTAATAACTGGAGGCTGGACAGCGATGCAAGAGGCTCCTAACTCCTTGTAGAACACAGGAGTTCTAAGACCCCCTTCCAGTTCTAAGAACCCCCCTTCCGCTCTGTCGAAGAGGGTTTGTACATAGGGTTCATTCTGTATTATACGACGACACGAAGAGAAAAAAAAAATTAACACTGAAATAAAAAGGAAATGGTGATTTTTGTTGTTGGTGTTGACAGTGTCAGTATAGGACCCGTTTATATATATATACATTTTCGTTAGTTATACATTATATTTACTATATAAATCGAAAATGTATTTATTAACCTTATCACAATTCTGTTTGATGCTGGTTGTGAGGTGTTTACATATTTGCTACAGTGTTTAAACTCTTTACATAGCTTTTTTTATATGCCCTCCATTTACCTCCTGGCTTCTGCCTCCTTTCCATCCCCACGTCTAAGTTAACTCTGAAGAAGAGAGACTATATTTGTCACAAGGACGAGAAGGTCGTGAAGGAAGGAGTGCAGCAGGCGCTGAGGAAGATGAAGGAAGGGAAGTGTGTCATCCTGTCTGACGCTGCTGGGGAAATATGTGTCACATGTGTTCCCTCCCCCAGGAGTCAGACGAGGCAAAGATATTGCAAAGCTGTTTGGCGGACCTTGCCAGAGTGGGTTGCTGTGCCTCTCTTGTGTGTGTGTGTGTGTCTGTGTGTGTAGCGCTGTTATACAGCTGTTCAGAACGAGCCGGGTGCACCGTCGTCTTAGAGGGCCGTTTCGTCGTGTTCAAGGAAAGCAACGTCGTTCTCAAGGATTTGAAATGCAAGAAGCATTAGTATTTATAGATGGAGACAGGGTAGTAAAGCAGAAGGCTTCATGGGGAAGATACAGAAGGCATGATGGTCAGAGAGGAAGATGTCTGCTGGAGGACAGATGGTCTGTGAGGGAGGTTATCTGCTGGAGGACAGATGGTTTATGACGAGGGTATCTGCTGGAGGACAGTGGGTCTGTGACGAGGGTATCTGCTGGAGGACAGTGGGTCTGTGACGAGGATATCTGCTGGAGGACAGATGGTCTGTGGCGAGGTTATCTTCTGGAGGACAGATGGTCTGTGGCGAGGATATCTTCTGGAGGACAGATGGTCTATGACTAGGGTATCTGCTGGAGGACAGTGGGTCTGTGACGAGGGTATCTGCTGGAGGACAGTGGGTCTGTGACGAGGATATCTGCTGGAGGACAGATGGTCTGTGGCGAGGTTATCTTCTGGAGGACAGATGGTCTGTGGCGAGGATATCTTCTGGAGGACAGATGGTCTGTGACGAGGATATCTTCTGGAGGACAGATGGTCTGTGGTGAGGGTATCTTCTGGAGGACAGATGGTCTGTGACGAGGGTATCTTCTGGAGGACAGATGGTCTGTGACGAGAATATCTACTGGAGGACAGATGGTCTGTGACGAGGGTATCTGCTGGAGGACAGTGGGTCTGTGACGAGGATATCTTCTGGAGGACAGATGGTCTGTGGCGAGGGTATCTTCTGGAGGACAGATGATCTGTGACGAGGTTATCTTCTATAGGACAGATGGTCTGTGGTGAGGTTATCTTCTATAGGACAGATGGTCTGTGACGAGGTTATCTTCTGGAGGACAGATGGTCTGTGACGAGGTTATCTTCTGGAGGACAGATGGTCTGTGACGAGGGTATCTGCTGGAGGACAGTGGGTCTGTGACGAGGATATCTGCTGGAGGACAGATGGTCTGTGGCGAGGATATCTTCTGGAGGACAGATGGTCTGTGACGAGGTTATCTTCTGGAGGACGGTAGAATTACCCTCAATCTTCATTCAGTATATAGAGAGAAGCAAATGTAAAGCAGAAGGCTTCAGTATCATCTCTTGCCATTAATTCACATCAGGAATTATGCATGTATCTGCTCCTGTTGATGGTTATCCGGGCCTTGGCCGGGTTTAGCGAGCATCCTGACGGAGGAGCGGTGCTAGAGGCGTTCGCCACCACCGCTCCTCGTCTTGGCCTTGGTTCCTCCCTCTAGCTGGCAGAGTGGAGGGGTATATATTCCCCTTGGATGGTGTCCAAGACCTGAGTTAGGAGGATGGCAAGCTGCTGCGTAAGCTTCTCCCGGCAGTTAATGGATAAGGCTCTTAATTTTCAGTGATAAACATGATGTTGGTAATATTGAATCCCCCAAATCTTTATATTTAGGATCTTCTTGATCCTATGTGGCGAGGGATTCGATTCGTGACCCCATTCGAAGGAGGAGAGGACTCGGGGAAGACGGTGAAGAGGGGAGGAAGAAGGGAGAAGCATCTGTTTTCTTCTGATTGGAGTTCGATCCTCCAAACCTAACCCAGTAAAGTCCTGTGTCGCCCACAGTCAGCTCTCCAGATACACGGAGCGCGCTCAGCCCGGCCAGTGATGGTGTCCCTGCCTGAATGATTGGCTACTCATCGGTCACCCGAATCCTCATAGATCACGAAACTCTTGATGCTCCCAAGACGTCCCTGGGGGGGACTTCATGCCCGAGTGAATCCACTTGAGGGGGAGAGAGGAGGAAGAAAGATCGAATCTGATGACAGAGGCGTCCGAGCACCGGTGTGGAAGAGCATTAGTTCAAAGGTCGGGTCATCGTGACCCATTGGTCGTTCCGACGAGCACAAGGGTCGTGTAGACGTGGACGAGGGTCGGTCGCGTCGTCGTGCTCTAGGATTACACCGTCGTGCTCCAGGGGTCGCACTGTCGTGGAGAAAGGGGTCGTGCCGTCGTGTTCAGGGGGGAAAACACCCCTCGTTTCTGAAAGAATTAAAAGGCAAGACACATTAATCCAATCCACGCAACATCGTCCTCAAAGTTCGTTTTAGATCCCGAATCGTTTGGCTTTGTGCGAAGACCCACAGACAACTGTGGTACATCTGCGATGGTAATATTCTAAACACACAAGGCCTTGCTCACCAGCTTAGGTGATGCCTCGTTGAGTAAAATCCACATTGAAGGACACTCGACCATCGGTTCACTAAAGAAAACGATATATTTGGAAGAAGCCGTGGGAGATGCAAGTAATTCCACGGTATTGCTTTTGACCAGAACTGTGGCGAAAGCTTAGATATACACACACACACACACACACACACACACATATATATATATATATATATATATATATATATATATATATATATATATATATATATATATATATTGTCGATTTTAAGATTTCTAAGGCTCCGAAAGCCTCATAAGGTTCTAGGCATTGAAAAAAAATATATAACACCACGATTTAAAAGTGCTACTCGTATGAACTCAGAATAGCGATACGTGTGTGTGTGTGTGTGTGAGAGAGAGAGAGAGAGAGAGAGAGAGAGAGAGAGAGAGAGAGAGAGAGAGAGAGAGAGAGAGAGAGAGAGAAAACCCCCCTCACCTCAAGCCTTGGAAATGTCAGTCATACACCCGACAGCTTTGATAGGGGGTGAGGAGGAGGAGCGACTGGTGGCATCTGCTGTGGGAGGTTGGTGGTGGGGGGGAAAAGGACGACGGGGTGGAAGGCAGAATTGACGAGTCTTTGACTACGACGTCTGGTCCAGTCAGATCACCTTCTGCACAATTCAGACCCTCGCTTCCTGCCCTCACTCCCTCCCTCCCTCCTTCCCTCCTTCCCTCCCTCCCTCCCTCCCTGCTTCGGGGAAAGGTCGTACCCACAACCTCTCGTCGCCCTCCGTGGGGCTCTCGCTCGAAAATGACCTTACATGATTCGGAATTATGGAAGGTGTCTTGGTTGACCCTCGCCTCTCAGAACATCGTCCGTTGTGTGATCGCCTGCCCGTGGGAGGGTCTTGTTAAGGGCGGGGTGTTCAACACACACACACACACACACACACACACACACACACACACAAACACACACCGACGACGCGAGCACATTACGAAACTCGGTCCGAGAGAGAGAGAGAGAGAGAGAGAATAATCATTCCCCCCCACACCCCCAACACCCCCACAGAGAGAAGACAAATGGCGTCCCAGGCGAACCCGCTCTGCCAATAATGCAAGCGTCTCTGAGAGTTGACGACCCCCACACCCCCACACCCTTTGTCAGGCCGGCCACAACGCTCTCAGCATCGCTCCTGACATTTGAGTCGGGCCAGCTGAAGACCAGCATATTGGAGATGGCGATACAAAAGAAGAGAAGAAGAAAGAAAAAAAGAGCCACTTCGGAGGCGCCCTCGTGTTTTCTCACGTAAAGGAAAAGAGAACACGGAGTGTGTGTGTGTGTGTGTGTGTGTGTGTGTGTGTGCAAGGGTATAATGATGATTAGAAACGAGTAATTAGTACTGTACTAACTTGCCTGGGCACAAACACACGCCCCCAGCTCTCAGGGCCGGGAAAAATATAATATACTGGAGGAATGAGCCTCCACCTCAGTACATGGGGGATAACCTGTGTCTTACACAACTGCTATTCCACTCTGGGGTTAGGTTTGTGGGAGGGGAGGAAAAGGAGTTTTGCTTTCGCTTTGCATGTGGCGTTTTCTTAAAGCATCTCGCTCATCACTTCTTATTTTCTTTTTTGGACTAAGTTTCCTTCGACTACCTAATGCTTGGTTACAAGTGGAGCAGCAGTTTACCATGTGTGTGTGTGTGTGTGTGTGTGTGGACGATTCAGGTGAGTTTGAATGTTGGAAATATGTTCTGTAATGTGTTCTGTAATGTGTTCTTCTGTTGTCTTGAGTCATCCGGAAGGTTTGTTGTGGGAAGAACTTGTTTGGTTGTCGAGGTAGACGGAACGTGATCTTGTAGTTGAGGTATTTACGAAATGGTAGTTAAAGAATGTTAAAGAAAATGCCTTGTTATGTGTAGTTATAAGACGTTTTGTTTATGATATCTGCCAATCTAACGTGGATATTTCTTTTTATTATCGTTATGAATATCTTTTAGAATGATGATTTTAAAAGTTGTAAAGTGTAAAGTTAATGTTCAACTTAGGGCACTTAACGGTCCTTTCCGTGGGCTGTGGTAACATAGCGTCACACTTATAAAGTACTTGACCCAAATTGTTTATATTACGGCTTATAGCAAGACAAACAGATGATCTTAAAAAAACGCTGTTTTTTTTAAGCTTTTCCATCGTGAGTGCCATTGATTTTACATCATACTTGCATACTTTACAGACCTCTTAGGCAAGCTGGAGTAATAGAGACGGCGCAAAGACTTAACCTTGAAGGATAACACAGAGTGCATTTGTTATGTAGGAAAAGGTAAATTTGTGGATAGGCGAATAAACACACACACACACACACACACACACACACACACACCTGGCTTAGGCTAGGGTCTATGTATGTGTGTATACATCTAAAGGAGGAAAGACACGTTACATGTATATATATACAAGGTTGAGAGAGACGGGGCAACACGAGTGTGTAAAACTCTCTCCCCGTCCCACACGAAATTATATTCCCACAATTACTTTTGCTATGGAATGAGAAGGCAGAGAAATTACCTTTTTTTCTCATTTGAAGAAGAATTTGAATGATTAAAACCTCTTTTTTTTTTTCTTTGCATTTACCGAAAACCATGTTTCTCAGAGCTGCGTATAAATTGTTACAGGAGCTGTAGTTTCCAGTTTTAATTAAATACCTCGAAATCGCTGCTGCCTGCAGCTTTCCACGTCTGCTGGTGTAGACCTGTAATTTGATAGAGAAATTCTGTCGGTTTTTTTTTGTTTTTCTGCCTTTTGCAAAGTTCCGGAAATCATAGTTTTTCCTCGAATATATATATATATATATATATATATATATATATATATATATATATATATATATATATATATATATATATATATATAAAATACAAGCGATGCATTTTCAGACTGACGAACATGTCCTCAACGTTGACAGTATATATATATATATATATATATATATATATATATATATATATATATATATATCCCTGGGGACAGAGGAGAAAGAATACTTCTCACGTATTCCCTGCGTGTCGTACAAGGCGACTAAAAGGGGAGGGAGCGGGGGGCTTGGAATTCCTCCCCTCCAGTTTTTACTTTTCTAAAACAAGGAACAGAGAAGGGGGCCAAATGGGGATTTTTCCTCTTAGACTTATCCCTCTGTTCCCAACGCTACTTCGCTATCGCGGGAAATGGCGAATATGTATAAAAAGAAAGAATTAATATATATATATATATATATATATATATATATATATATATATATATATATATATATATATACATATATATATATATATATATATATATGGCGTCCTAGCTTCGTCTCTTCGATGTATATCAACTGACTGTTATATTTCTCTCTTCTGTCTCCCCTGATGATGTGATTATTAAACGAAAGTGCACTTGGGAACTTGTCGTGTTTCATTTTCCCCGTGGACTCATAGGAATATATATATATATATATATATATATATATATATATATATATATATATATATATATATATATATATATATATATATATATAAATGAAGGAGGCAAATCCTGGCAATTACCGCTATATGAACTTCACGGGTACCGATTATATGTTCGTATTCAACTTGATCCATTGTCACTGAGCTGCAATAATTGTGCTAATCCATTATCAATAAGCTACATTATTGTACAGCGCTCATTAGGACCCCGGGTTAAATGTGCTTTGCAAACGGGTGAAAGTTAGGATTAAGCTAAACGCTACACAAGTTTAGTAAGCGCTTAAAAACATGCGACAGGATTGACGAGTTATCCAAATGGAATCGAAGGAGCGGGATGATACGGTAATGTATGACGTGAAACTGTGTGTACAATTATGATCATGCGTTGCTGGCCATGATTCATGCACGGGCCCGCCCCGGGTTCTTCTCCCGAGAGCGGCAGTCGGCCCACAGGCAACCCAGCTGTTCGTCCTCACCTTGGGGCTGGTCGATAAATGGTTATATGGCTTCGGCCGGGGTGTGTGTGTGTGTGTGTGTGTGTGTGTGTGTGTGTGTGTGTGTGTGTGTCTATACACATATAAGCTTAAAAGACATGGTTTTTGATGTCAGATTTTTGTCTTTCCCAGGCACAAGTACAGACTTTCTAACAGAGATGCGCAGCGTTTGGGATGGAGTCCAAAATCTCCTTTTTCTACAAAACTTTAATTCTCTGACCCTATGTCGTCCATCTTGGTTCCTCCTCCTCCTCTTCCTGTCGCTTTCCTAGCCCATCCCCCTCACAGTTTCACTTGATTCTTCGTCCCTCTCCCCAAGGTTCACTTTCTTTTTTTTTTTTCCCCCCTTCTCTTTTGCCCCAGCTCTCGTGAGCTGCCTGTGCGTGTGTCCCAGCTCTTATGACGCGGGTCCGCGGCACGCATCCGGCTGCCGCTTCCCATCGTTTTTGTGCGGAGGCCCAACCACACGAGGATTGACCGTATGATACCTCCTTTTCCACGCACGCCGAAGCTGGCGAACTTCCTTTTAGTCTTGTCTTCCTTCCTAGAACGCGTCCCTCCTCCAGAAGTCTGATCTACAGACACCTGAATTCAGATTAGTTCCTCCCTACCATTTTTTTTTTTTTCCTTCCTCTTTTTACAGTCGGTTTTTTTCCATGGCCTTTGATCCGAGATGGTCTTTACTGGTGTGTGCTTTTGTGTGTATGGAGGCTCCGTTGGTCTGTGTATACATAGGAAACACACCAGCACCAACTGGACGCGTTGGTCTGTATATATACAACACACCTGCACCAACTCAACGGGTTGGTCTGTATATATACAGCACACCTGCACCAACTCGACGCGTTGGTCTGTGTATATACAGCACACCTGCACCAACTCGACGTGTTGGTCTGTATATATATAACACACCTGCACCAACTCGCCTGCTGGTCTGTATATATACAACACACCTGCACCAACTCGCCTGCTGGTTAAATCCATCGTCCGGCAATGAATTTGATTAATCAGACTCCTATTAGCTGATGGAACATTTTTTTTTAGATAGACGTAACCCATTCATTCCCTCATCATTTTGCACACTGCCAGCAGTTCCGGCTCCCGCAGTGTAACACAGGGAAGATAGACAAAGAGGGGGGGGGGGAAAAAAGGTCCCTTTGTGTACTGTTCTAATTGCTAAATTCAGCCGGCGCTCTTCAAGCGAAAGATGCGATCCGTATTTGAAAGGTGATTGCAGGTTATTGGCCGTGCTGAGGTTAACGTATTCATTTGGACTTTGGTCGTATTTGGCTCCGTCGTATTTGGCTGTTGTATTTGGCTCCGTCATATTTGTCTCCGTCGGTTAATGGTGAGGATGTGTTTATTTTCTCCCGGTATTTGATCCTGCATTATTCATTGCCATGCCATATGCATTGCAGCTTATTGCATGCTAATCTGATATTCATTTCCTTTCGTCCCCTTATTAACCTTTGTGTGTTTCTGTGCGACGGTAGGAGCCTTGAGCACGACGGTGCGACCTTTGGGTGTAATGGCCTTACTCCATGACCCTGCCGTTGAGGGGGGTCAGGTCAAATGGCCAAGGTTATTACACCTTTGTACCGTCGTGTTCAAGGGTTCGTACCGTAGTGTTCAAGGGTCGAACCGTCGTGCTCATGAGTTCGTACCGTCGTGTTCAAGGGTTGTACCACTATGTTCAAGGGTCGTACCGTCGTGTTCAAGGGCCGTACCGTCGTGTTCAAGGTTCGTACCGTAGTGTTCAAGGGTCGTACCGTAGTGTTCAAGGGTCGTACCGTCGTGTTCAAGGGTTCGTACCGTCGTGTTCAAGGGTTCGTACCGTCGTGTTCAAGGGTCGTACCGTAGTGTTCAAGGTTCGTACCGTAGTGTTCAAGGGTCGTACCGTAGTGTTCATGGGTCGTACCGTCGTGTTCAAGGTTCGTACCGTAGTGTTCCAGGGTCGCACCGTAGTGTTCGTGGGTCGTACCGTCGTGTTCAAGGGTTCGTACCGTCGTGTTCAAGGGTTCGTACCCTTGTCTTCTCAACCGTCATGTTCAAGGAGGAGTCTCATACGGTAATCAATTATTCAAAGCATCATTTCAATTATGTAGAAGAAGGAGCCTCTCTCTCTCTCTCTCTCTCTCTCTCTCTCTCTCTCTCTCTCTCTCTCTCTCTCTCTCTCTATCTATCTCTCTATCTCTCTCGCAGAGCCTTCATGGAATTTGATGATGTTATTCGGAGCCGCTCGTTAATTTTGCCCCCGTTAGAATATCATTGAAAAAATACTCTCCTCTCTTCTGTAAAGAGCTTATCTTTAATTGTATATCATTAGCAGACTTATCACTCTAAGGCTTGTTATGATGATGATGAGGGTGGGGGGGTGGTTGTTTGGGCGGGTGGTTGTTAAATGTAATGATGGGGGAGAGAGAGAGAGAGAGAGAGAGAGAGAGAGAGAGAGAGAGAGATGTGGCCACAGGTCTCTTGAAAAGGGGGATATGGTGAGATGAGGATTTTATTTTTCTATCATGTGTATGTGTGGAGTAAGTCAGTCAGGTGTTGTGTGTGTGTAAATTCGGTCAGGTGTTGTGTGTTGTGTAATTTCAGTCAGGAGTTCTGTGTGTGTGTGTAAATTCAGTCAGGTGTGTGTTGTGTAATTTCAGTCAGGTGTTGAGTGTGTGTAAGTCAATTAGGTGTGTGTGTGTGTAAGTTCAGTCAGGTGTTGTGTGTGTGTGTGTGTGTGTGTGTGTGTGTGTGTGTGTAAGTTCAGTCAGGTGTTGTGTGTGTGTGTGTAAGTTCAGTCAGGTGTTGTGCGTGTGTGTAAGTTCAGTGAGGTATTGTGTGTTGTGTAAGTTCAGTCAGGTGTTGTGTGTGTGGTAGCTATAGTGTTGAAGGGGTGTTGATGTGTGTGTGTGTGTGTGTGTGTGTGTGTGTGTGTGTGTGTGGTAGCCATAGTGTTGACATCAGGTTGGTATAATAACTTTCTATACCCATTATGGCGTTGAAACAGACATGGTTCAGCCGTTGAGGTAATTATGACGCAGAGGCATGTAATTAATAATAATGTGATCGATAGTTTGATTATTTTCATCATTACTGATGTACATGTCATAAATCAGTTTGGTTGTGGATGTTTAGTACCGAACTGATCAATGTTTGTGGTGTTAATGTATTGTCGGAATGTGAGGTTGGGACGACGTAGATGTTATATTGCGTAATTAAGATTTCGATCCAGTGTAATTGGAGCGCAGGTGGTTGGCAGACCCGCTACGGACGAGGCACAGATCAGAATTGGTGGTAATGTGAAGGTAAGGCGATTGTGCCATTAATCAAAAGGGTTATAAAGGTGGTATTAATCTTTGCAATGACTTCGTGTGGTCATACAAACGTAAGACGGTTTGTGTTGTGAATTAAAATTATGTTACGAGTTCATGTATTAACCTATACAATCTTCTGTTTTAATAGACCTGCATATATATATATATATATATATATATATATATATATATATATATATATATATATATTTTTTTTTTTTTTTTTTTTTTTTTTTTTTTTTTTTTTGTCGCTGTCTCCCGCGTTTGCGAGGTAGCGCGAGGAAACAGACGAAAGAAATGGCCCAACCCCCATACACACGTACATACACACGTCCACACACGCAAATATACATACCTACACAGCTTTCCATGGTTTACCCCAGACGCTTCACATGCCTTGATTCAATCCACTGACAGCACGTCAACCCCTGTATACCACATCGCTCCAATTCACTCTATTCCTTGCCCTCCTTTCACCCTCCTGCATGTTCAGGCCCCGATCACACAAAATCTTTTTCACTCCATCTTTCCACCTCCAATTTGGTCTCCCTCTTCTCCTCGTTCCCTCCACCTCCGACACATATATCCTCTTGGTCAATCTTTCCTCACTCATTCTCTCCATGTGCCCAAACCATTTCAAAACACCCTCTTCTGCTCTCTCAACCACGCTCTTTTTATTTCCACACATCTCTCTTACCCTTACGTTACTTACTCGATCAAACCACCTCACACCACACATTGTCCTCAAACATCTCATTTCCAGCACATCCATCCTCCTGCGCACAACTCTATCCATAGCCCACGCCTCGCAACCATACAACATTGTTGGAACCACTATTCCTTCAAACATACCCATTTTTGCTTTCCGAGATAATGTTCTCGACTTCCACACATTTTTCAAGGCTCCCAAAATTTTCGCCCCCTCCCCCACCCTATGATCCACTTCCGCTTCCATGGTTCCATCCGCTGACAGATCCACTCCCAGATATCTAAAACACTTCACTTCCTCCAGTTTTTCTCCATTCAAACTCACCTCCCAATTGACTTGACCCTCACCCCTACTGTACCTAATAACCTTGCTCTTATTCACATTTACTCTCAACTTTCTTCTTCCACACACTTTACCAAACTCAGTCACCAGCTTCTGCAGTTTCTCACATGAATCAGCCAACAGCGCTGTATCATCAGCGAACAACAACTGACTCACTTCCCAAGCTCTCTCATCCCCAACAGACTTCATACTTGCCCCTCTTTCCAGGACTCTTGCATTTACCTCCCTTACAACCCCATCCATAAACAAATTAAACAACCATGGAGACATCACACACCCCTGGCGCAAACCTACATTCACTGAGAACCAATCACTTTCCTCTCTTCCTACACGTACACATGCCTTACATCCTCGATAAAAACTTTTCACTGCTTCTAACAACTTGCCTCCCACACCATATATTCTTAATACCTTCCACAGAGCATCTCTATCAACTCTATCATATGCCTTCTCCAGATCCATAAATGCTACATACAAATCCATTTGCTTTTCTAAGTATTTCTCACATACATTCTTCAAAGCAAACACCTGATCCACACATCCTCTACCACTTCTGAAACCGCACTGCTCTTCCCCAATCTGATGCTCTGTACATGCCTTCACCCTCTCAATCAATACCCTCCCATATAATTTACCAGGAATACTCAACAAACTTATACCTCTGTAATTTGAGCACTCACTCTTATCCCCTTTGCCTTTGTACAATGGCACTATGCACGCATTCCGCCAATCCTCAGGCACCTCACCATGAGTCATACATACATTAAATAACCTTACCAACCAGTCAACAATACAGTCACCCCCTTTCTTAATAAATTCCACTGCGATACCATCCAAACCTGCTGCCTTGCCGGCTTTCATCTTCCGCAAAGCTTTTACTACCTCTTCTCTGTTTACCAAATCATTTTCCCTAACCCTCTCACTTTGCACACCACCTCGACCAAAACACCCTATATCTACCACTCTGTCATCAGACACATTCAACAAACCTTCAAAATACTCATTCCATCTCCTTCTCACATCACCGCTACTTGTTATCACCTCCCCATTTACGCCCTTCACTGAAGTTCCCATTTGCTCCCTTGTCTTACGCACCCTATTTACCTCCTTCCAGAACATCTTTTTATTCTCCCTAAAATTTACTGATAGTCTCTCACCCCAACTCTCATTTGCCCTTTTTTTCACCTCTTGCACCTTTCTCTTGACCTCCTGTCTCTTTCTTTTATACTTCTCCCACTCAATTGCATTTTTTCCCTGCAAAAATCGTCCAAATGCCTCTCTCTTCTCTTTCACTAATACTCTTACTTCTTCATCCCACCACTCACTACCCTTTCTAAACAGCCCACCTCCCACTCTTCTCATGCCACAAGCATCTTTTGCGCAATCCATCACTGATTCCCTAAATACATCCCATTCCTCCCCCACTCCCCTTACTTCCATTGTTCTCACCTTTTTCCATTCTGTACACAGTCTCTCCTGGTACTTCCCCACACAGGTCTCCTTCCCAAGCTCACTTACTCTCACCACCTTCTTCACCCCAACATTCACTCCTCTTTTCTGAAAACCCATACTAATCTTCACCTTAGCCTCCACAAGATAATGATCAGACATCCCTCCAGTTGCACCTCTCAGCACATTAACATCCAAAAGTCTCTCTTTCGCACGCCTGTCAATTAACACGTAATCCAATAACGCTCTCTGAATATATATATATATATATATATATATATATATATATATATTCATTTCATGTGTGGCGGGGTAGCGATGGGAATGAATAAAGGCAGCGAGTATGAATTATGTACATGTGTATATATGTATATGTCCGTGTATGTATATATGCATACGTTGAAATGTATAGGTATGTATATGTGTGTGTGTGGACCTGTATGTATGTAAATGTGTATATGGTTGGGTTGGGCCATTCTTTCGTCTGTTTCCTTGCGCTACCTCGCTAACGCGGGAGACAGCGACAAAGTAAGATAAATAAGTAATGTACATATATTTTTACGCTTCTCATAACTTATGTAAATGAGAGATGGCGGATGTCTGACGTAGACTCGTAACCGTTCTATTCAGCTGGGCAAACGCTTGTGTATAAGTAATGAACACCATCGCTGTACAGTAATGTAGTCAATGGGATGAAAATGTAATTATTCTGCATTGAATTTCAACGTCCATTTACAAGAAGTGAAGCTGAGCGATATTGCGCGCTCTCTCTCTCTCTCTCTCTCTCGTGTGTGTGTGTGTGTGTGTGTGTGTGTGTGTGTGTGTGTGTCAGGCCAGGCCCTGATGAACTGGACATTTAAATTAGATTACTCCACTTAATGTAAATACATGAATGAAGGCGATATTAACTCCTTACTCATTCACTCGATCAAATGGTGCCTCGGTGAATGTTGCCCATGGAAACAAGAGGCGCTGAAATGAGTCAAGTGAGTACGACGATAAAAAGAAATATAGTTCATGTATGATTTGGTCAAAAGCAGTTTGTTTGTCTTTGCTGAAGCCTTTTGTGTGTGTGTCTTTGCTGAAGCCTCGTGTGTGTGTCTTTGCTGAAGCCTCGTGTGTGCGTCTTTGCTGAAGCCCCGTGTTTGTCTTTGTTGAAGCCTCTTGTGTGTGTCTTTGCTGAAGCCTCGTGTATGTGTCTTTGCTGAAGCCTCGTGTGTGTGTCTTTGCTGAAGCCTCGTGTGTGTGTGTTTGCTGAAGCCTCTTGTGTGTGTCTTTGCTGAAGCCTCGTGTGTGCGTCTTTGCTGAAGCCTCGTGTGTGTGTCCTTGCTGAAGCCTCTTGTGTGTGTCTTTGCTGAAGCCTCTTGTGTGTGTCTTTGCTGAAGCCTCTTGTGTGTGTCTTTGCTGAAGCCTCGTGTTTGTCTTTGCTGAAGCCTCTGTCAGTTTGAGAGAGATATGGTGATGAGAAAAGAGAAGAGGAACGTCTAAAGACAGTGCTTGGGTAACAGTGATACCGTCTGAGTCACTGCAAAGACAAAGGGGATGTTGGCTGTTATTTCACTGCTTACACTGTTGACAGAGGGAGGTGTTGGCTGTTTCACTGCTTACACTGTTGAGAGAGAGAAAGAGAGAGAGAGAGAGAGAGAGAGAGAGAGAGAGAGAGAGAGAGAGAGAGATTGGAGAGTGAGGGATTCTTCGTATACAAGAGGCATCGTCATCAAGAAAGGATTACAGACAAAGGGGATTTATGCTGGGTGTTTACCAGTCTCAGAATCCCCCGATTGTGAGGGATTTATCGATGTCAGATGGAGGGATTGGTGTGGATTGACATCAGGGTTTAGGAAGGATTTTCTGGGGTCTGATTGGAACCTCGGTGAAGATATACTGGTACTGGATTAATGTTTTTTTTTCTTTGTAGACTTGAGATGTTAAGAAAGGATTTACGACTGTCAGATTCAAGGTTGGAAAGGATTTACCAGTTTCATTTTGGAGGGATTGGGAAGGATTTACCACTAACGGGTGGGAGTTTGAGGGAGGATTTATTGGTGTTACATGAAGGATTTAGGGGGATTTACCAGTTTCAGAAGAGGGCTTGGGGAATATACCCGTGTCACACTGTGATTCAGGGAGGAGGGGATTTACCATAGGCAGATGAGGGATTGAGGAGGATTTACCCATGGCAGATGAAAATAGGGAGGATTTTAAAGTCACACTGTGGATTAATGGAAGCTTTAGCAGCGTCAGAGCGAGAGTTGAGGATTGGAACTGATTCAAAAGTATCATTGAGAAGATTCGGATGGATTTACCTGTGCTTGGCCGAGCGTGGAGAGAATATCATCTGTAAAATTGAGGATTAAAGAAGGATTTATCCCCCATCGTAAAACTTTAGGGAGGATTCACCCGTCCTTGTGATGGTCAGGAGGATTTACCAATGTGAGGGTTGGGTAGAGGAGGATTTACCCTTGTCACTGTGAGGATTAGAAGAGGATTTTACCAGTATCTTACAAAGGATTTGGGGAGAGATTTCCCCCCTCTTGTGAAGGGCAGGGGTGAGGACTGGAGTGGATTTACCCCATACCATAGTAAGGATTAGGGTACAATGCTTTGCACAATGTAATTCGTGAAGGGCAGCACCATCCAGGTCACTTCCCCTCCACTCTTGTACTTAGATAAGTAAAATGCTTTTTTAAATCGACCGATCCATCTTCTCTTCCAGGTGAGTTGGAGACTTGTCTACGCAGCGAGAGAGTGTGATAAGGTACGTGTGTCATGATATTCCAGTGTCTGTGTATCATCTGTTTTGATATTCCATCGTCTGTAGGCAACAGGCAACGCCAGTTCCTAAGGCACGTACCCTGGTTGCTCTAGACTCTAGGTAAAATACATTAGTGGACCCCGCAAGCGTAGAAAACGGTCGGTCATGTTCCTTGGCTATGGCCCCGCCCCGCCCCGCCCCGCCCTCTAGCAGCGAGCAAAGGAACTTCAAATAATGATAATAACATCCAGCTCGAACAGCGTTATGTGGGGGAGGTTGCTTCCAGACAGACCCCTCGCCACAACCGATGCAGTAAAGAGAGAGAGAGAGAGAGAGAGAGAGAGAGAGAGAGAGAGAGAGAGAGAGAGAGAGAGAGAGAGAGAGAGTATTACATTGGCGTGCTGGGGTGTACTTAACAGCGTTTCGCCGGAGAATCATGTAGTTTTAATCCTGTGAAATGTTAAGTACACCAAGATGTTAAGTACACCAAGGGCTGCCGGGGGGATGAATTGTTCAGGAAGTGCTGGTATCACGGGAGACAGAGAGAGAGAGAGAGAGAGAGAGAGAGAGGTACGGGGATTCTGAGTGTTTGTTGCTATAAGAGATTAGAAAGTTTAGCGAGGAGGTGCTCTCTCTCTCTCTCTCTCTCTCTCTCTCTCTCTCTCTCTCTCTCTCTCTCTCTCATATCCCCATTTCCCTGCATCAGTTCTCCATCTCCCCATTGATCCACCATCCATCTAACCTTATCCCTCATCATCCATTCCCATCTCCCCATTTTCCCATTCCCCTTCACCTATTTCCCCTCTTTTACCCTCTGTCACTCGATCCCACTGTCCCCTATACGTCCTTATCTCTCCGTCTCTCATCTCTCCTGACCTCCGTACCTATCCCCATCTCTCACATCTCTCACCCATACCCTTCTCCCCACCCAACCCAACCACCGCGGATCCTCACCCCACCTTCTCGCTCTCCTATAATTAATGGTATTCCTCCCTCTCATTTTCCTGGTGGATTTCTCTCCGTCAGCCCCTCCTTCAGGAGATTAAAGACCCACTCGGCAGCGTCTGTAAGGTGACGTCTAGGGCCCTCGACACCCTCCCCTTGGAGGTGGGGTGACGACTGGACTTTCGTCAGTCTGACGTGAGAAAAGGGGCTCTGATTGGTGCGGTATTGGGTAGGGGGGCTCCTCTGATTGGTGCGGTGGTCAGGGCGGTTGCTCTCATTGGTGTGTGTGTGGTCAGGGCGGTTGGCTCTGATTGGTGCAGTATTGGGTAGGGCGGCACCCCTGATTGGTGCGGTGGTCAGGGCGGTTGGCTCTGATTGGTGCGGTATTGGGTAGGGCGGCTCCTCTGATTGGTGCGGTGTTGAGCAGGGCGGCTCCTCTCATTGGTGCTGTGTTGGTTAGGGCTTCTCTCCCTGATTGGTGAGATGTTTATCAAGGGGCTTCTCTGATTGGTGTGCTGTTCGGGTACTGGATTATGCCTGCTTGTGTTCGTGCCTTATGTATGTCTTTGTCTCTTTTTATAGTTGTTGCTGTGTGTGTGTATTTGTTCGTACGTGTGTGCATGTTTGATATGTTTCACTGAGTGTGTGTGTGTGTGTGTGTGTGTGTGTGTGTGTGTCTAGGATAGAATCAGAGTACATATTTAGCGTAACAAAGAGGTGCTAGCGTGTGTGGCGTGGTGGTACAGAGATAAGAGCGTGTGTGTGTGCGTGTGTGTGTATGTGCGATGGCTTAGCAGACGGCTCAAGGGAACAGCGTTGACGATGTAGACGACGCGCTCAAGGGAACAGCTCTGACGATGTAGACGACGCGCTTAAGGGAACAGCTCTGGCGATGTAGACGACGCGCTCAGGGGAACAGCACAGACTAGACGACGCGTCAGTGTGTAGTAGAAAACGGGCGTGTCATGTTGACATAATGATATGTTTGGTATTACAAAGGATGTTAATGGAGTTTCTCCTCCTTTATTGTGACAGGGGCTTGCGCACGGAGCACTGTGGTTGTGCGGTTGATGATGTGGTGAAAAACCACGTATGGTGGTGTGGAATGCTAATGAATACAAAGGAATTCAAAACAACAACAGGGCATTGGGTTTCTTCGAGGCTGTCTGTGATGGGGTGGACTTCGAGGCTGTCTGTGATGGGGTGGACTTCGAGGCTGTCGGTAATGGGGTGGACTTTGAGGCTGTCGGTGATGGGGTGGACTTCGAGGCTGTCTGTGATGGGGTGGACTTCGAGGCTGTCGGTAATGGGGTGGACTTCGAGGCTGTCTGTGATGGGGTGTGGACCTTGAGGCTGTTTGTGATGGGGTGTGTAGTACTAGTGGAAAGCTTATGGGAAGTGGGAAAGCTTAGGAGGAGAGGGAAAGCTTATGGGAAGTGGGGAAAGACCGAAGGACGAAGAGAATTCCACAGCTTCGTTGAAGGAGAATGGCACCACAACGGCTTATCCTCGTATGCCTGTTACCCTCCATAGAAAGTGGGACGTATCCAGTCTCGTGCCTCGAGGCCAGGTAGGTCTTTCTTAGAGATTTGGGGGACACATCCGTGCAGACATCTCACGAGAACATCGGGAGAACTAATACCTGCATAACAGAGAGAGAAAGAGTCACATTAGGAGAGGTCGTTATATGTATGATTGCGACAACGTGATAGCGGGGGAGCTGATTCCTCCGAGGCTAAAAGAGAGAGAGAGGTTAGTGTGGCGTCGTGGAGTGGCGGGAGGACGTGGAGTGGCGGGAGGACAGTGTGGCAGGTGTAATAAAAGGAGTTTTTCATGAAAGCCATAAAGCCAAAGAAACCTGCTGGGGCTTTGACGTGGAATGGTATCACACGTCGTGGGCGTTGTTTGCGATAGACGTGGGCGTGATTGGGCGAGGAGCGACGTGGGGGTAAGTGGCTGTGGCAACGGGATGGGGGGGCGGAGGGTCATGGTGTGTGGTAGAGAGAGAGAGAGAGGTTGGGGCTGTGAACGGAAGCCTCGGAGCTCGTTTGTGGCGCGCGAAGTGTTGGTCTCAGAGATGTGGCGCATTGACGCCAGATGGTATAATGGTTGTGATGGTGACGGTCAAGATGTCAGAAGTGTTTAATATAGATGGTAGAGGGCGTTGGAGTGGATGGTGGTGTGCAGTGCAAAAGGCTAGAGGTTTATTGGTTCGTCCTTAGCAATATTGCATCCATTGAGGCTTTTGATGAACGCACAGGGTCAAGGACGGTGTTGTGGGACTGAGAAAAAAAAAGGAGTTGTTGAAAGAACCTCATGATGAGGGTCCCCTCATGACGTGGAGAGAGAGAGAGAGAGAGAGAGAGAGAGAGAGAGAGAGAGAGAGAGAGAGAGAGAGAGAGAGAGAGTGTTGGCTTTCCCCCCTCACACCTCACCACACGCTGTGGTAGCAAGGGGGGGCCTCCTCCCCCCAAAACACACCCCCCCCAACACCCTCCCTCCCCCCCGAGACTGCTTTTTTGACAACAAATGAAACCAACACAATTTAACAACCTGTGATCATTTCGTTCGGTTTTGCTGTCGGAACGAAACATTGTCAACTTTAGAAGCTTTGCATAAATTATTGTGAAATGAATGTGTATATTTTATAACATCAAATGCTGTAAATTCCAGTTACATCTAGTTTTGAACATTGCGAATTTATATAAACACAGTTCTCATACAGTTTGACAGCAGTATATGTGATATTCCCGTATGGAAAAAGAGAGAGAGAGAGAGATTTGTTGAAATTGAAAGTCACTATTGCATCATCGTCCCGCTAATCAAAATTTCACTTTATCACACAAATAACATTGCCATCAACACAAAAGTTCCAGTATTTTTATTTCTATTTACAGGGGATGGGAGTGTTGTCCAGCAGGATCATTCAAAGAGGGTGGAAATCACAGGGATGCGTGACATGTCTTCTGTGTCGCGTTACATGTCTTCTGTCACGCGTTACATGTCCTCTGTCACGCGTTACATGTCTTCTGTCACGCGTTGCATGTCTTCTGTCACGCGTTACATGTCCTCTGTCACGCGTTACATGTCTTCTGTCACGCGTTACAGGGTCTTCCGTCACGCGTTACATGTCTCCTGTCACGCGTTACATGTCTTCTGTCACGCGGTTCACTTCAATTTTGATGGCTACGTGGCTTCTTGTTAATATTGGCCGTTTCAGGTGACTTGCGGATTATCATATCGTATCTGTGCAAAAAAAGAAGTTAGAAAAAGGAAAAACTGTTAACCACAGGACACACTATCCTAGGCTGCGCTACACTCAGCAGGAGGGACAAGGTGAACTCCCTTGAAGCGAGGAGGTACAGTTTAATGCATCATATATATATATATATATATATATATATATATATATATATATATATATATATATATATATATATATATAGATAGATAGATAGATAGATAGATAGATAGCTCTATAACCCAGTCCCTATTACGTCTCATTAATTATTCCATTTCATCAATCATGGCGACATGTATGACCGAGTAAGATGATACCAGGTGGTAAAAAACGGATTTTGAAAAGGTCACCAAAAAAAAAGAAAGAATTACATTGAAAACTACTGTGTGACGCTGTCCTCAGATGTAAAGGTACTAAGCTGCTGTGATATTACTAAGCTGCTGTGTGATATAGCTGTGTTGAGAGGTGGTTGGTGTTGGGGTGCGGGTAATAACACGGAGGTAATATATTCATGGAGAGTCAGGCATGCAAAGGGACGAGAGACGAAAGAATCAAGAAAGGTTCACAGAAACACTCGCTTGGCCACAACTTTCCACCCAACGATGTTATATATTGCGTCTCGCATTTAATATAAGGTGGAGAAACATTTTTACCGTGTCCCCTCCTCACCTCCCTCCCTCACGATGTCGAAGGCGGATCAAAGACTGTCCAATCTTCTCTTCCTCTTCTTCTTTCTCCTCCTCTTCTTCTTTTCTCTTCTCCTCCTCCTCCCCGTTCTCTTTTCCCTCCTCTCTCTCTCTCTCTCTCCCTCCTCTCTCCCCGCCTTCCCCATCTCTCTCTCTCTCTCTCTCTCTCTCTCTCTCTCCATGAACAGCAAAGAGAGAGAGAGAGAGAGAGAGAGAGAGAGAGACAGAGAGAGAGAGAGAGACAGACAGACAGACAGACAGACAGACAGAGAGGGAGAGAGAGAGAGACCTCTGACCTTCTCCGCCTATTTCCCTCCTCTCTCTCTCTCTCTCTCTCTCTCTCTCTCTCTCTCTCTCTCTCTCTCTCTCTCTCTCTCTCTCTCTCTCTCTCCCCCTCTCCACGTTTCCCCTCCCCCCCCGTGTATATATATCCTACTTTGCTGTATCATCTCGCCCGCGCATGTCCCCCGCGCGCCTCGCATAACTCAGATTCCCAGATTATATCTCTTTCTTTTTTTTCTTCTTTTGGCTTGTAGCTGAAGCTGAGCTTTTGAGCTCTTGCCTCAGGAGAAATGGGTCGCCATGAGTGTTTCCCCTCGACGATGAGTGACCCGCGCTCCCTCTTCCGTAGGGCTGCGCCGAACACGAAGGGCTGCGGGCGCCCGAAGACCGACCCATCTTCTTATGGACGTTCCGAGCCATTATCTGGAGATGGTTTGTAGCACCAGCTCTCTGCCTTCCGGGTGATTACCCGACAATGTAGACGTAAGGAGGGCCATCTGTATCGTATGGCGGGGCCGTGTGGGAACGAATACAGTCGTTCCCGGGACAAATCCGTCTTGTGTGGGGTAGTGGAGGTCTTCCCAGACGTTCTCTCAACCTTAGCGCCACGGAGACTTCGACTCCGGGGGAGTATTCTCACACTTCGCTCCCCCTCCCAAAATAAAGTTAGCTCGCAGAGGAACTCGCCCGATGTAGCATCTGAAGAGGTTGTGAACGTTGGAGACGAATAGAAGGCTGGAAGAGAGGGAGTAGAGGGAAAAAAATGGGGGTGAGGGACGAGGAGGAGGAGGAGGGTCACCAGAAGAAGACTGGATAAAGTCGGCTGTGCGGGGGTTGTGTGTGTGTGTGTGTGTGTGTGTGTGTGTGTGGAGGAGGGGGAGTGTGTGGTGGTGTCGTCGTCCTCTCGCGGTCGCAGTTTAATTCTCGCTAAAAGGATCGGAGGCGGTGATGTCGCTCACCATTAGGACGGGGGCGTCACGCCACGACGCCCCTCTGGTCTCCCGCCGCTGGTGAGGGCCGTCCACACCGGCCGCCCACACGTTTTCAAATTTCCTGAGCGCCGATTGGTCTCCACCCCCGCCCCCCCCCCCTTTTTTTTTCTTATTTGGCAGGCTGCCGAAACTTCGGTTCACGGGCAACCGATGCTTCAAGTTCGCTTAAGAGGTATTTCGGATGAATGAGATGTCATTACGATTGCTTTAGATGGACAGTGTGAATGACGTTGACGTGTACCCTATCGTATATGTGTCCCCACCACTATACCCCAACGATGATTGCAGTATTTCTGTCATTACTGTATTATCTCGATCAATTTCTTTATTAAGCTCTTTGTAACGTACCAGAGAGTGAAAATGTAGATAGTAAACGTTCATTTCGTGTGTTTCCATCCACTTGACTGTATCTTGTAGTATGATTAAAATGTTATTCTCAACACTATATGTTGAGAGTTGAACTCGAGAGTTTTGAAAAAAAACACTAGATTTTAGATTAGGAATTTTTACTGATCTTAGCGACACTCTTGAAAGGCAGATCTGAGATGATATGGTTAATTAAAACGAGGCGAAAGTAACGTGGAAAAGCTTCAGTAAAACTTTCAAAGCAGGAGAGGGAACACCCAATGCATAATTGACCGTCCCTTGAGTTACAAATTCCATTGGTTAATAATAGAATCTGCAGGACGTGGAGGATGACATGGTCGCCCATTGACGTACACTCTCCATTGGATATCAAGGGTAAAGTCTGCAGGACGTGGAGGGTTACATGAACGCTTTTCCAAGCCTGTTCTTGCGTCGGACGGGAGACGTGTGTGAGGGTCGATTTCAGATTTTATGCCTAATATATATGCAGCGTCATGTTCCTCGGTCTTCTAGTTGTTGAGTTATGGTTTTTTACAGTAAAAACGCCAAAAAAAAGGAAATCGCGTTTACATGTAAATGTATGTTTAACAAGTTGAAGTCTCTTGTTCAGTGTTTTATGGAGTGTACAAGAAGGCTGTGTGCTTGTTTTCCACGTTGTTCTGTTCTGTTTGTGGAGATCTGTGTGTGTGTGTGTGTGTGTGTGTGTGTGTGTGTGTGTGTGTGTGTGTAGTGTTTTGTTTATTGGGATAATCTTATGATCTAGTTGTTGTGTATGTGTTCTCTGTATATGTTTGCTTGTACGTGTCCCGCATTCCTAATGGTGTGAGATCGTGCATGTGTGCATAACCATGCATAACTATGTGTGTGTGTGTGTGTGTGTATATAAGCCTCTGTGTGTGTGTGTGTGTGTGTGTGTGTGTGTGTGTGTGTGTCTGGGCGCTCGTACGATAACTTCGTTGTACACGAGGGAGGGAAGAAGACAACAAAATCAGTGGGCGCTATTAAAACGGTGGATGTATGAACGTACCTCCACGTCAAGAAATAGGCCCAGTGGCTAGCCCCCCCATCTCCATCTTCACCCCACATTCAACCAGCTGGCGTCATTGGACGTCCGAATTTATTGAGCACTCTCCAGAAATACGCCGCTCTACCCATAATGGAAGTGGGTATCCCTCATAACTACGCCGGGCCACGTCGGCCATATTAAAGTGATGGAAAGTGTTGTAGCAGATATCGGTTACTCGTGCCGGGGCCGGCCGCCGGACCCCCCGTTTTCTCTGATCTTCGTCGGTCTTCGGGATGATTCCATTTTTTTTCTTTTAAGGACGTGGTCTTCTGGCGTGCGTGGGTAGTAAGTAGCCTTTTGCGTTTGGGGGGTCTTTGGCGTGCGTGGGGAGCAGTGGTGGCCTTCTACGCCAGTCGTATTTCCGACAAGGTGTTTCGAATGCGTAAGGGGGAAAAAGAAAGAAGATACATTTGGCGTTATTATTATTATTTCTCTCTAAAAATCGCCGGTGGCTCGAGAGCTATCTCTCTCTCTCTCTGAGCGATAGTTTGCGCAGTGTCTGTACGAAGCATTTCCTCCAAGCTCGGGGTATGTGCCCCCCCAAAAAAAAAGATAGAAAAAAAAAGTGTGGTAATTCCAATGCATATTAAGTTAGCAGCGATCAGGTATCTTGGAAAGTTTTATTGCTGGAGCGCATCACAGTTTAGAAGTGTTCCCTCCACTCCGGGGAATTAGATAGTTGGGGGATAACGAGCGATTAAGGGCCTTGCCTTACCTCGCTCCAAGGCTTAGTATCCAGTTGCGACAGCTGAGGAGATGGGAGGAGGAGGAGGGAGGAGGAGGAGGAGGAGGAGGATCTTCCAGAGAGGGGTATATAGAGAGTCTCTCTCTCTCTCCCAAGGGTCGATATTCCTCTCTGCTTTCCGGAATGCGTGAGTCTTCGGCGGCTGGGTTCGATCTATTACCACTCCGATGTACCCTCAAGGTGTGCCTCGAGCATGCTGGCTGTGTGAGCCGGTGTCCCCCCTTGCTCTCTCTCTCTCTCTCTCTCTCTCTCTCTCTCTCTCTCTCTCTCTCTCTCTCTCTCTCTCTCTCTCTCTCTCTCTCTCTCTCTCTCTCCTTCAGTGGCTAAGACCTTGATCCTCTCCCCTCGAAGACCACTCGAGTCAGTTGGCTACATAGTGCACGAGTCTTCCCTTCGGTCTTGGCTTTCCTGGTGGCCAAGACTTTGGTCGTTCTCGAAGGAGGTTGTAAAGACCTGTTGTGCCAAGTGGCAGGGAAGAGAGACCACCCCACCTTGGTCTTTTCTTTCCTTCCTGTGGGCTGTGCGACCTGTGGTCTTCGTGCGCGCCTTCTGGTAGCCAAGACCGTGGTCTTTCCACCTTTAAGATTCTTACCTTTCATGTTGATCTTTGCCCTCGCGTAGTCTAGTGTCTTCCTATTTAACCTTTAACGCTGATACCATATATGCTTGTTGTGTGTTGATGTATTTTATTCTTTATCCATTTATACACACACGCACACACACACACACACACACACACACACACACACACACACACACACACACCCAAGACCGAGGCTGGAGGATATGAATCTATCTCAGAAGTTTGCCGCGCTCCTCAGCGCTCTCTCAGCATTATGCTGGCGCAGTTTTGAGCTTCCATTGGCGTGCCTGGGTGAGGTGGGTGACGTCACTGCCCCGCTTGATATATTACCGGAGCGGAAACTTTCCACCTTCCCCTAAGAAAAAGGGGCCGATGCTGCCATCTTCGTAGGCGAAGTTCACTTATGCTTCCTGCGGGGCTTCGGATACACGCTTGGGTATGAGGGACTCGTTGTTTTATCCAAGGAAAAGTGATTTACGTGTGTATATATATCTTTCTTTCTTTCATACTATTCGCCATTTCCCCGCGTTGGCGAGGTAGCGTTAAGAACAGAGGACTGGACCTTTGAGGGAATATCCTCACCTGGCCCCCTTCTCTGTTCCTTCTTTTGGATATAGGATTCGAACCCTGCACCATTTGCGTGATATAAGGCCGCAGGAGCCTTTAGAAGGGTCCTGGCGTAACACCAGGACCCTGTTGTAGAAAATGGCCCTGGGGTAATCATAGATACAACACACACACACGCACACACACACACACACACACACACACACACACACACACACACACACACACACACACACCTGTCGCTGAAACGCCATTTACATATGTCCATGAGACAAATTGTTGCCTGTCAAATATTAGAATTGCACTCAAGCGCGCGGGCCAGGAATAATAATTCAAGTCATTGTTCACATCTTGTATTTGGCCAGAATTAGAACGAGCCCCTTCCCGTCCTGTTCCCGGTAATTGCCGGAGCTCAAAGAACTCATGTAGAAGGTGCAGAGGAAGGGTAAATAAACAGAGTGCCAGACTTGAAAGGGCTGAGTTTCAGTGAGAGGGTTGAAGACCGTATATCTGTGCACGGAGCTGAAGAAAATTAATGGGTGACCCCACCACTCTGTACGGTTTTTTTTTTTTAAGGTTTTTAAACCAATTTTAAAGATTTAAACGCTGTATGGTTTTTTGAAGGTTTTTAAAGCAATTTTGAGGATTTAAACGCTGTATGGTTTTTTGAAGGTTTTTAAAGCAATTTTGAGGATTTGAACGCTGTATGGGTTTTTTGAAGGTTTTTAAAGCAATTTTGAGGATTTGAACGCTGTATGGGTTTTTTAAGGTATTTAAAGCAATTTCGAGGATTTGAACACTGTACGGTTTTTTGAAGGTTTTTAAAGCAATTTTGAGGATTTGAACGCTGTACGGTTTTTTGAAGGTTTTTAAAGCAATTTTGAGGATTTGAACGCTGTATGGTTTTTTGAAGGTTTTTAAAGCAATTTTGAGGATTTAAACGCTGTATGGTTTTTTGAAGGTTTTTAAAGCAATTTTGAGGATTTGAACGCTGTATGGGTTTTTTAAGGTATTTAAAGCAATTTTGAGGGTTTGAACACTGTACGGTTTTTTGAAGGTTTTTAAAGCAATTTTGAGGATTTGAACGCTGTACGGTTTTTTGAAGGTTTTTAAAGCAATTTTGAGGATTTGAATGCTGTACGTTTTTTTTAAGGTATTTAAAGCAATTTTGAGGATTTGAACACTGTACGGCTTTTTGAAGGTTTTTTACAGCAATTTTGAGATTTGAACGCTGTACGGTTTTTTTTAAGGTTTTTAAACCAATTTTGAGGATTTGAACACTGTACGCTTTTTTGAAGGTTTTAAAGCAATTTCGAGGATTTGAACGCTGTACGGTTTTTTGAAGGTTTTTAAAGCAATTTTGAGGATTTGAACGCTGTATGGTTTTTCAGAAGATGTATGATGACAGAGCAACCAAAGACCATAATACGTAAATGAGAAACTCGATAGAAAAGATGTGACGACGTATTTTGACTGTATGATTAGTGAGAGGATAGGTTAGACAATATTCCAGATATCTAACACACTTCACTTCCTCCAGTATTTTCTTCACTTCCTCTTAATTTTTCCTTCACTTCCTCCAGTTTCTCTTTCACTTCCTCCTGATTTTCCTTCACTTCCTCCAGTCTTTCCTAAACTTCCTTCAATTTTTCCTTAGCATCCTCCAATTTTTTCTAAACATCCTCCAATTTTTCCTTCTTCCTCCTAACTTCCTCCAATTTTTCTTTCACTTCCTGCAATTTATTCTTTCACTTCCTCCATTTTTTTTCTTTCACTACCTCCAATTCTAACTTCCTCCAGTTTTTCTTTCACACATGTCTATTATAGACAATGGCACTCCAGGTCACAGATGTGTGTTATGAACAATGGCACTGCAGGTAAGGGTCACAATTCTCTATTACAGTGACCAACAACCAGGCAATTGTAATTCTTCGAGGCTGTGTGTGTGTAACTTGTACCCAAGATACGATCAGCATTATGGTATACATACACACATACGTTTCAACGTAAAAACTCGTCCGGATGGAAGTTTTTCCGGCTCTGTTCTTGCCAGTTTAATGCGATTGTCGTACGAACAAAGAAAAATCATTCTTAGCTTTTCAAGTGCGGATCCTGTATTTGTGTCTGCTAGATGAAAGTCTGCAGGTTTTCCTTGTTTGCCGAGTATACAACATCCGGTATTTTCATGGGGGTTTGTTGGAACAGAGGTGGTACGTCAAGGTTTTCTTTCGATTTTACAGTCTATGTTTCTAAACATGCAGACAGATGGGACCTCAATAATAGCTTGTGGTGGTGAAGGATGTATTGGTGTGGGTAGGTGGGACGGCAAGTACAGAGCGCACAGCTGGTGCAATGTAGCGACATAGGGAAGGTGATGGCAGGTGGACCCGACGAGTGTGCCCATAGAGTGAATGATGGGAATTCGTAATGTGAAAGACGCTATAGTAATTCACGTTTTATAATGGATGTCTTAAGAAATAAGAGGATTTTCAGGTCAGAGGTTAGGCCATCATACACAAGGATCGTACCTTCGTGCTCAAGGATCGTAACTTCGTGCTCAAGGATCGTAACTTCGTGCTCAAGGATCGTACCTTCGTGCTCAAGGATCGTACCTTCGTGCTCAAGGATCGTACCTACGTACTCAAGGGTCGTACCTTAGTGCTCAAGGATCGTAACTTCGTACTCAAGGATCGTACCATCGTGCTCAAGGAGTCGTACCTTCGTGCTCAAGGATCGTACCTACGTACTTAAGGGTCGTACCTTCGTACTCAAAGATCGTGACTTCGTACTCAAAGATCGCACCTTCGTAGTCAAGTGCTTAAAGGCGCCGTTAAAGAAACTCGGATCGTAAAAAGAAAACGGGAGGGTTCAGAAAGTAGCATGAGCTGTGAGGTTTGGTTAGGCTCGCTAGACCCCAACCCACAGCATAACAACATGCAGTCACGCTGTGCCTCCCTCTGTGCACCGGGCTTTGCCTGAGTCTCTCTGTGGCACATTGGGATCAAGCGAGGGAGGTAACTCGTGGTGAGGTTCGCGGGACATGGAAGAAGAATTAAAGACGAAGTGGAACTGGTTCGCATAACATCCGCGTCTGTCTGTTTTTGTTTACCTAAATTCCCCAGACGAGTTCCTGTTTGAAGGTGAAATGGAACTCCCCAGTGATCTCGTGCATGAAGAAAGCCCTGACGTCATCCTCGAGCATCATCACGTGATAAGACCAGCCAATGAAAACCCTCCGCGCCCCTTTCTCCTGGAAAAGGGAACTTCGAAGTCAACACCTTCGAGTAGTTTCCATCATTCGCGCCACTTTTCCTGGGAAAGGGGGCACTTCGACATCACCCAGATGGAAGGGTAGGACACTGTCGCATCCAATTCCGTTCCTTATTCCAGAACGCTGATAAATCTCCTTCCCCACGTCGGAAAACCACCAGACCTTCTCCTCCTCCTCCTCACTGAAGCAGCGTACCTATGTTTCCTGTGTTGAGGGTCCGTCTTTCCAGTTGGCAGTCGCTGCGGGGACTCCTAGTTATGAGTCAGGATCGTGAGTGGTGCCTGCTTAAGGACAAGGCTTTGGCAGAGTTCATACACAACAACAGTGTGGGAGTTGTGTGTGGATTATATTGTGCGTTGACTGGGCCGTTTAAGCACAGCAGTACGACGCCTTGGGTATGGTCGTCTGGTCTTTGACGTGGATCTTCGGAGTGTAGCGTAAGACTGCGCTTCTGTATCCCAGGGATCACATGGCCATACGCGAGGATTTCGTACCCCCAGGTGGTGAAGGAAGTGTGACATCAGTAGATACTCATTTGTTTTGAAGCCTTGGCAACGTCGGAGACACATGTGTACATTTTCTTCGTAATTTCTGAAGCACTCGTAGTATCCTCAACTTCTCCACGTCAGGGAGTTGCTCTGAGAGTCTTTCCATGGCTGTGAGGTTTACTCAAGCGATGAGTTAAATGGCTGTTCTTCACCTCAGAGACTTCAAGGAATATTGCCTCTGAACCACTGTTCGTGTCTGCTTCGTTTTCCTCCCTCATCCTGATGTGATGTGTTTAAACGTAAACGTCCAAGTCATTCGGATGTTTCAAGAACACCTTTGCATCATGATCACACAAGAACACCCCTTCATCATGATCACACAAGAGCCTTTCCTTGTCATAGACGCTAATGGTGCAGTTTAAGGCGAAAATAACCAGGTACAACAAAGATCGTTCCATTTCACTAATAGCTTTTGTCTCATACTTTGAGGCAGCAGCTGACACATAACACGTTAAAGGCTTTGACTTAAGTCCCGGCGTAGCTTGCGTTCTGCAGTCACAAGGCCTTCAAGCAACCCTTGCAGTCTGGCAAGTCCACTTCAGCCCCTCTCTCGCTCATTCAACACACACACACACACACACACACACACACACACACACATAAGGGGTTTAAGTTTCATGAAGGCTTAAGCCGTCATCACTGTGTCTGTCCAGTATATTCAGTGGTCCCCTATTGGCTCGGCCAGTGACAATATTGATTGAGAGAATCCTCTTCGAATCTTCCGAGAGAGGGGGCTCGATCCTCTGTAGGCAAACAGTAAGAGGGGAGGGAGATTGTACGTATATATATATATATATATATATATATATATATATATATATATATATATATATATATATATATATATATATATACATATATATATCACGACCATTCCCTGGCGTTTCCTCCTGATATGCAGTTCAGGATCGACCAAGTGCCCTTAAATCTACACGAGCCCCTTAGGGGACGTCGAAGGACGGTATCTTCACTTGACTTTCTGGCCATAGGCCTTATGGATCATCCCTTAATATGAATTGGGGACGGTGGTCAAGATCTCACAGGAGGACATGCAGTTCGTCGGTTGTCCGGCAATACGAAGCTGTGTCAGACCACCAGCCTTGGTAACTGTGTCCGTATACATCATGATTACAGCTGTGGTTACCTATGTGGCTCTCGATCGAGTGGAGGTTTACGCGTGCCCCTATGAGGTCTTTGATTGGTTAGAATCCATAATATCGACGTGGTTGAATGGCCCTCTAGGTAATTAGTCGGTAATTGGTAGTGGTTTACTCTGCTTTGGTGCACTCATTGCACGTCATCGTGTACTTCTATACTTGTTCAGTCTGTGAAGACCAGAGGGTAGGTGGCTAGGTGTGGAGGAGTGTGTTCACGTGATCCGTACGCATAGTTGCCACGCGTCTCGTACGCGAGCCTTCACGGTGGGAAGTCTTCGTCTCAAGGGGTCTCTTGGAAGTATGGTAGTCTTCCTTTCATCTCTTCTGAAGCTCCTCGTTTTCCTCCTCATGACCATGGTGGTATCATCCGCAGGCATATTCAGGTATGAATCATTTACACAGATCAAGGTAAAGCAATGGCTTCAGAGCAGACCCGCCTACCACACGCTACGGTTGACTTCCACCAGTATTGAAAGAGGCTTCCATAGGTTGTACTCGCTATAACATTCCACTAAGATAATCTTATGTCTTTTCTGTCTGTCCAACTCATGCCTGCTTGAAGATCCGCCTTATTGAAAGAAACCAGCCTCTTGCGTGGCACCGTGTCAAATGCTTTCCGTCAGTCCAGACACAGTCAGTCCACCCAGCCTTCGCTTTTTGTCTTAAAGAGAGCTCACTCTCTCGTAGAAATCATCGAGGTTGGTTACGCACGACTTTCATTTCTCTCAGGTAGTCTCTCGTCTGTATTTGCCATTTTAATGTCTCTCTCAGTGCTTTACAGACCACTGTCGTCAGGGTAACTGGTTCAGCACCTTGTCCCGGTCTCCTTTCTTATAAATGGGTATGACATTAGCCCTCTTCCACTCTCGTGGCACTTTACATTCTTACCCAGTGTCGTCTTGAATAGCATTGAAATCTATTCGTCTGTGTACCTCTACCCATCTTCACCACGTGTGTGTATGCGTGTACGTGTGAGTGTTTAATGTGTGTGTGGGGATGTGTGTGTAAAGGGGAAGTGATCAGTATCCCATTTAAGTTTATGGACTAGGGGGAACTCAGCGAGGGTGTTTGTTGAATAAATCAGTTGGCCCCCTCCTCCTCCTCGTCTCCCATCACCTAAGTTGCACCAGACGTGGCGTGTGTGTTTGTGGCGATAATCTAACGGTGCTAGTACGAAGCCATCACCGCCAGGCGGACGGGGACTTCTGGGGGCCCAGGTAAGGTAGGTGTAGGGCCCAGCTGAAATTGATGAGAGGGTGTGACGACGTCATGGGCCATAGAAAATGGTGAAGAGAACTTATGGATGTGTCTGTCGTGAGTTGTTTTATTGGTGAAGTCAATATTTCCCCTTACTTGATACCTGAACGTTGTATTTAGTAGATAGATATGGGAACGATTAGCTACATCAGCTGGTTCTGTTAAGATAATCCCTCTCGTATGTTGCTCTGTCATTTTCCCAAGCTTGTGCATTGATTGGCCGTAACTGGATTAGTTGTTAAAAAAAAGAAAAACTTTATTTTGTTGTGTCGTTGTTAAAGTCATCCTGACTCCCGCGAAGTTCATGAGGACATTATGCAAATGTGTAGTTTTTTTTTATTGTTTAGTTTATTTACGTTGTGTCACGGAACAGTGGTTTAGCGAGACTCATAGTTGATTGTTCTGGCGAACGAATGTGTGGTGTTGATATGTAAGCGGCTGGGAGGGTAGAGAATACATCCTGGGCACTTCTATCCCACACACATATACATTCCGGGGCCTTCTTTCCCACACACGCATCCTGGGGCCTTGTATCCCACACTCATACATTCTGGGGCCTTTTCTCCCACACAGGCACCCTGGGGTCTTCTCTCCCACGCACATACATTCTAGGGGCCTCCTTTCCCCCTCACATACATTCTGGGGCATCCTCTCCCATACACAAGACTTTTTAGTAAGTTTAGGAACACAGTCGTTAGTAGAACGAAGGGCGGACACCACAAGCGAAATGTGGGAAGACCCAATTGATCATATGTTCACGTTGCGAGGATGCCTGAGACAGATGGAGAGGGACGTGAATGGGGTCCTCATCTATCCCTAACCTTAATTGATTCCCTCGCTGAGTCTGCCCAACCCTGAGAATTATTGGCTATGGAAGTATAGGCAAGGCCTTTCCTCAGATGTGTATAATGAAACGGCGATCGTAAATCTCTGCCAGGTGGACTAGGGTGTAGCTGAGGCCAGAGGAAAGGGTAAGAACCAGCGACTCCGTAGCTGTACCAGTGGAGACTTGAATTTAGTCGTGTCACACGCCCCTCTCACAAAGCCTGAGGCACCAGTCTCACAAAACCGTAACGTATCACTCGACATAACGCATTGGCGAGGGAACGACGTGATTGAACTACCCTATCCACGGCACATCGATGACCTATGACCCAGAAATATGTACCCCTTACCTCCACCTCCTCCGCTCACAGACACACGCACTGGGGCCTGGGTAAAGTTTTCTTTTATGTGATTAGGAAGGGAAGAGGAAGTGGCTTCCCTGGGAGATGTGTGATTTGAGTTTACTCAAGTGTGAGTCAGTGGTTACTTGAATTCTCTAGTGACTGTTGTAAACCTCCTCGCCACACAGGGTGTCTTCACACGCTAATCCCGAAACCTAGAGCAGCAGGGAGGCGTGCAGTGCTATAGGAGACGCGAGTGATTCAACCTCTCGTTTATTCCCAGGTTCTCCCTCTTCCCCCCTCTCAACACATGCCTCTCCATCATCCTTCGGCCGACGGCCCTTACCGGCCACAAGCGTCCCCTAATGTGCCACGGGTTGAAGGGAGAAGGGGTAGGGTAGAGTAGGCTGGATGACTGATCGCCCAGCCAGAGGTAGATAGGTCGGTTTCGGTGAGGGGAAAGAAGCCAAGGCCTTCCTATTGGTTGTGGACGACCGGGACCAGTTGTCGCACGTTTTCGGAAGTGATGTTATGTAAATAATGACGAGGAAGTTTTCCCCACGCTGGTGAGGAGGTTAATAAGGAGGAGACTTCGGGGCCTTGTTGTATATGCCTTGGGGGTTGGGGGGGAGGAAAAAGCCAGGCAATACAAGACCTGATGGTCTCTGACGAGGTTACCAACCGTAGAACAATACTAGAGACGTGAAGGTGTATATATGTGATGAATGGAAGCTAATGTAAAGCTAGGAGACTCCACTCTACTAACATCTCTTATATGGCTTATCATTCAAGGTAATTATCGAAAGTCGTGTGGAGGAACTTGGAATGTTGATTTCGACTTCGCAGAACAGGTGGTGGGAAGCGCTAATCCCTCGATTATGACTGAATGGATACTGAGAGCATATAAAACGAGAGAAGTCACACCACTGTTGACACTGCTCAAATCACTTATCTTCTCCCGACTAAGGCAATGCTCTTCGAGTCACCTGAGCTGGAAGACAGATAGAGGTCCTTCGCCACCCCTCATGAATTCTTTAAAGCATCAGATCTACTGGAGTAAAAGCTCTCTGCCACTGTAATCAGCAGAATTGGGAACGCATTCAGGGTTGGCCTGATGGAAAAGTTGGGTCTTCGGGAGCCGATGGGGCTGAAACACGTGTTGAAGTATGTCAACACGGTCCGGGCTGACGATATGAGTGGAGTGGACGGGATCGAAACACATGTTTGAAGTATTGGTCCACCTTTCATGCTGGAGGGTATGAGCGGAACGCGATGAGGATGTCAGCTGAAGGTGATCTCGTCAGCAGGCCTTTTCCGAAGACGTCCGCAGGCATGTGGTGGGAGGGATGAATGTGGCTTTACGCCAATGAGTTTGCACTGCGTCGTTCAAGCTAATTGCCCTCCTCCCCTCATTCCGCGGCCGGTGCTGTCGTGAGACCTTCCTCCTCCAGCAACTGCCGGTCGTAGAGGCTTTGGATGACGACGTACTTAGTATGCCGGACAACCTGTTTATCATGCCAGGGTTGTGGTGGGTCGTCTTGGACGCGGGGAGCGTGCATAGCATATAGCTGTCGTGGCGAGGTGAGAGACGAGGGATCTCTTGGGGAGTGACCCGCGCCCGTTATTGAGGGATTGTGGCACGTTTGAGGGTGAAATCTGTGGGATTTTCATCCCCACTGTGAAAAGGGGAAGATTCATGTCTGAAGGGGCTTAAAGATTCGAATGAAAATACTGTATATGGAGACACTTTGAAATTACACCAATGGGTTCTTTCCCTGGGGACAAGGGAGAAAGAATACTTCCCATGTATTCCCTGCGTTTCGTAGAAGGCGACTAAAAGGGGAGGGAGCGGAGTGGAGGGGGGGCTGGAAATCCTCCCCTCACACCTTTGACAGAACCTCTTGTGTCTGCTGGAAACATGATTCAACCTCCGAACAACATGAGAAGGCCCCACTGTCGTGCGAGTGTTCTGATGTGGGGGAAGGTGAAATATTTTCTTTTTTTTGTGCGGTCTGTCACTCGAGTTAGGTGCAACTTGATGGGGAGAAGGGTGGTGTGTACTGTCACTCGAAGGCTTTCACCTGAATTGGTTAGATACGTTTAATGTCAAAATGCTTTGATGATTAAAGGCTTTCGCTTAGATTAGGTGGAGCTCTCTCTCTCTCTCTCTCTCTCTCTCTCTCTCTCTCTCTATATATATATATATATATATATATATATATATATATATATATATATATATATATATATATATATATATATATATATACACACACACATCACTGTTTAACTGACACTCAAAACTGTTAACAGTAAGACTAGACCCACTGGAAACAGCTTACTGTTGAAGGAATCTATTGGTTTTTCGAGAGATCTTCGAAAACACATGAATTTTTATGTACAGTAGGGGAGTAAAGCTCCTCTTCGTCTATAGGAAAGGGATTCTGATCTCTCTCTCAGACTCGGTCTTGTGGGATCGATACATTGATCTGTATGACACTCGAGATATGCCGCAGATTTTGGACCCCGCCTGCAGCTGGTTAAACTGAAGAAGAGGAAGTTATTCTTAGGAGAAGGCTGAAGCATCGTCAGCGGACGATAGATAGTACAGCGTTATCTGCGGGGGGAAGGGAAAGAAGGACCTTTCTTCAAAGGATCCTATCTTACCCTGCTGCGGCGTGGAGGGGCAGCTTCGATACTGCAGGAACCGCCATGAAAGGGTTCCAAAGTAATTCCCTATTTGTAATGACCAATTTGTGCTGTAATGGGAGAGAGTTGTACAGTCGTGGGGGCCCGCATCTGTTGAGCTTTTTCTCCTATACAGACCATTTCAAACAACAACAGACCACTGGGTCCTTTTGAGGCTGCCTGTGATACTAAAAGATATCAGGAACTCGTAGATTAGTGTGGGAAGAGTAGAAAGACATAGACATTTCAAAGAGAGAAACATTGTATTTATGAGTCAACTATTTAAACTTCTGTATGCTGGCTGCATTCACAATTTCTCCTACATCTTTTGAGGATCTGTTCGCTGTCCACTGTCATCAGTCTGGTTTCATTTCTTAAGGGTTGTGATCTAGTCACTCCTCATTAAGGGCTGTGATCTGGTCACTCCTCATGAAGGGTTGTGATCTGGTCATTCCTCATTAAGGGTTGTGATGTGGTCATTCCTCATTAAGGGTTGTGACCTGGTCACTCCTCACTCCTCTGTCTTCCATGGTGGGCTTCCAATAGCCTTTACCCTGTAACTCAGCTCTCTCAACTCTGGTACCATCTTTGCTGCCCCTCCTCTACACCTTCTCTGTTAGCTCTTTTTCGCTTCTGTCGATGGGACGACCAAACTTGAAACAGTGTGTTTTAGTTTTGGCCTTAAGTAGGATGTGTGTGTGTGTGTGTGTGTGTGTGTGTGAGAGAGAGAGAGAGAGAGAGAGAGAGAGAGAGAGAGAGAGAGAGAGAGAGAGAGAGAGAGAGAGAGAGAGAGCGTGTCTTCTTGATATCGAGTTCAGAGGCCTTCGCAAGTCGACCCTTTATAAATGATTAGCTCAGTCGAGACGGGTGATTAAAATAGGTTGGGGTGGGGGGGGAGGGGGTGGCGGGGGGAGTGATACGATCCAATGCCATTTTGTGCTCCGATGGTTTGATCGAGGCGCTGGCTTATCATGCGTGTGTCCTGGCTCACGTCTGGTCTCGGTTGGTGGAGTGTCCGATGGCCGAGAGATAACAGAAAAGTTACGTTCATATGAATTAATGATTAGCGAGAGATCACTGGATTAATTATATCTCTGTTGATCAATCGCTCTCGACAAAGGGGGTGCGAATGGAATTCCACTGGAGTCTGAAAATCGCAAGGGAAAAACAGAGTGCGAGTGTGTTTCATGTCGCACACATTTTGAAATGTACTTGGGAGATCTGACGAAGGAAATGAGTAAGCAGAAGATGGTTATAAAATGTCTACCCCAAAATATCATGAAGGAAATAAGCAAAAGATGCTTAGAAAATATGTTCTACATGAAGGAAATAAGTTGGGAAAAGATGCTTAGAAAATATGTTCTACATGAAGGAAATAAGGAAGCAAAAGATGCTTAGAAAATATCTACTACATGAAGGAAATAAGGAAGCAAAAGATGCTTACAAAAAAAAATCTACCCCAAAATATCGGGAAGGAAATAAGTGAGCAAAATATGCTTAATGAAATATCTATCCAAAATTTCATGAAGGAAATGAGTAATGAGGAGATCCTTAGAAAATATCAACCCAAAGTTAACACCTGCACAAATGCACAGTTACTTATCTTGAATAGGTCAAAATAAGTGAAGTCAGAAGCAGAGATAATAGTTCAGTCTCTTATGTTATTAAAAGATTCCCCGTTTATACATTAACATACAAAGTCATACAAGGGGAATTCTAATAGCAACAGACCAGTGGGTCCTTTCTCGGCTGTTTGTGATAATGGAATATAACAGAAACTCACACATCACTGTGGTAAAAGTTAGACGTATAGTTAATTCAGAGAGAGAGAGAATACTCCTTGCAAATTGCCGGTGTGATTAAGGAGGCGCAAATAATGTCATTCGTGGAACTGAAGCGAAATAGATATTAATTCTGTTCGTAAACGTATATTTATTGTGCTGCTCTCAACCTCTCTCTAATTGGCAGATAATTTCAATATGTTTAAGTCTTATTGTGATATAGGTGCGAGTTCCCTTTCCTACGACAGAAGATAGGTATGAACTAGGTATGAACAAGACGGAGTTAAGGATTTGGCAGATTTCACTTTCAACACTAGGCTTGCTGAAGCAGTGGGAAGCGGTGAATGTTCATCTGTCCTTTGTGAATAAAGTTATTCATTAAGGAACAGGAGTGTGGCACAGTCCACACACTTTCTTCGAGGTTAAGGATGCTATTTCTAACACCAATGACACACACACTTACGTGTATGAGCCTTGAGGTGTTGCGGATCATCTTTCCCATGCACAAAGCTGTATTAGACGAAAGAATATAAAAAAGGAGAATGACTAGGTAAGCTTTGTATTCAAGAATGGCATTTTTTTTCATTTGGTTTTGGCGACTCGTCATTATTCACATTTGGTTTTGGCGACTCGTCATTATTCACATTTGGTTCTGGCGACTCGTCATTATTCACATTTGGTTCTGGCGACTCGTCATTATTCACATTTGGTTCTGGCGACTCGTCATTATTCACATTTGGTTCTGGCGACTCGTCATTATTCACATTTGGTTTTGGCGACTCGTCATTATTCACATTTGGTTTTGGCGACTCGTCATTATTCACATTTGGTTTTGGCGACTCGGCATTATTCACATTTGGTTTTGGCGACTCGTCATTATTCACATTTGGTTTTGCGACGCGTTCGTGAATATAGATAACCCCCGCTCAAATATTGTGTTTGGGGATTTGTATTATGTTACCTATTAACGGAAGCAGAATTAGCGTATACGATTACCAATTTGTGTGTGTGTGTGTGTGTTTGTGTGTGTCCTTCCTGCATTTTTTGTTTGTTCGTATGTTGTGTACCAAACACCGTAACCAGATATCCAGCAATTGCCAATGTGCTGTTGCCACAAATCATAACTCCCCTCAAAAAAAAAAAAAAGCACTGTAGCCTCGTTCGCCACTCGGCCACAAAGCACAGATGATTACAATCTCAATAGAATCGAACCCCACCACACAAGACTCACTTTAACCATTCGTCATGGACTGAATGCTTCCTCAAACAGACTGGTGATACTAAGGGAAGATACCCCAACACTCTGAGCACAGCCTAACAGCACTGTATTATTTTTTTTCCTCCCCTTCGTGGAAAACTAGATGATTAAATAATAGTTTTCCCCACTCTTACTGAACCACCTCTTGTTTGCACTCTCGACCTGAGCTCCTGCCGTGAAAAGTGGGCCAGAAGATTTACAGAATATCTGGCCTCCGTGTTTGCAAAGACATCAGCTCTTCATTTGGGTAATGCTACGTCTCCACACCTCGACAAGACCTCGATGTATTCATCGGTCTTCATGTCTGTTCATGAGTTTCCTGTGTCTCCATCGGTCTTCATGTCTGTTCATGAGTTTCCTATGTCCCCATCGGTCTTCATGTCTGTTCATGAGTTTCCTGTGTCCCCATCGTATTTGTCTTCACCTTCCTGACTACCGCCCAACACTGCTTCTACCTGACCCCAAGATATCCTTCTCACAGTAGATATGAAGAGATGCATCTCAGAACTCCGCCAGAGTTTCCCCTTGAAGTTTATAAACCATGTTATCCACCACGACGATTCTCTCTCTCTCTCTCTCTCTCTCTCTCTCTCTCTCTCTCTCTCTCTCTCTCTCTCTCTCTCTCTCTCTCTCTCTCCCGAAGATCTCCGGTGCTTGTTGACCAAAACACTTCTCAAACTGTCGGTTCATTAATCCTGACGTAGCTCGCGCTGAATGGCCTCAAATGCTCAAGTTCTTGACTTATATGCATAGATTTTATAATCCGATCCAGTCCTCACGTAGCTGGTCTCTGAAGGGACGGTAATGGTCCTGTACAAACATGAACTAGTCCCTCATAAGACACACACATCTGGACGGAAACACTGTGGGACATTTAGCCCAGCTGTTTCGCTTCATATATCCCTCAAACTCCTCAGATGGCAGCGTTGCGTGTTGGTAATCTTCAAAAATGTAACACGTTTGAACGTTTCTATTGATCATAGACCAAGTTTTAGCATCAGGTTCAACGCAACAGACTTTAAAAAAAAAGGTTTCCCACTTCATTTCCTTCCTCAGTGAATAGGATATCTGTCATGCTCAAGATTTTTATCATCCACAGCAAATTTTCAGACGTCAGAAAAAGGGGGGAGAAAGAAAGATATGCACTCATCTCCATATTGGCCTTCTGGCTATCCTCTCCTCCTCTCCCTCCTCCTCCTCCTGTCCGGTTCTGTCCTGTCCAAAAGTCAAATGCACGTCCTCGCATGCAATACTACCCTCACATTTTAGGGAGAGGCATCCCAAACCCTCATTTGACCTCCTTTACAAGATCCAATCTAAACCCCTTATCAGCGACCCGGCCCTCAACTGGCAGACCCTCTCCCCTTCATATCCATCGTCAAGAGTCCTTCTCCTCCTCCTCCTCCTCGTCCTCCTCCTCCCTCCTCCTCGTCCTCCTCCTCGTCCTCCTCCTCCTCCTCCTCCTCCTCCTCGTCCTCCTCCTCCTCCTCCCTCACCATGCCTTATGCCACCGCTGCTGCTCTTGATGTGTCGGAGCTCAAGGGGATTCGTAAACCCACGATCCTACAAACCCTATTGCAACGTGGGATCTGATACCCACTCCGGTCCCACCCATCCATCCACCCATCCGTTCGTGTAGCCTCCTCCGTGTCATGTATTCCACTCCTTTGGGACGTCTATTTGCTCCAGATGTGAAGCCCCTTTTTCCAGTTCTGTAGGCGGAAGGGATTTTAAAAAACGTTTGGCGTGATGTGTGTAGATCCGCGGGTATGTGTGGACTCTGTCGCTCTCAAGGGCACGTTCTTAGATAGTCGGCTCTGTGTGTGTGTGTGTGTGTGTGTGTGTGTGTGTGTGTGTGTGTGTGTGTGTGTGTTATTACCTGTTGGTATACTATGGGGACGGAGTCCAACATCACTCGTGGGTATTTTCTGACACACACACACACACAAACACACTCACACACACACACACATACATTTCTACTGCCTTTCTCATTTGTCTGAAAGTGAGTCTCTCTCTCTCTCTCTCTCTCTCTCTCTCTCTCTCTCTCTCTCTCTCTCTCTCTCTCTCTCTCTCTCTCTCTCTCTCTCTCTCTCTACCCATCTCTCTGTCTCATATCGTCTGTTCAGTCTCTCTAGACTCCGTCCGTTTTCTTTTCGTTTATTTTTTCTTTACATCTACTTTGCCTTCCCTTCGCCACCCCTATATTATCTTAGTTTCCCATTTTCTTTGTCTCCGTCTCCCTCCCATTTTTTTTTTCCTTTTGACTTCCCACTTTCTTCCTCCTCCATCTCCCTTGCCTCCTGAATGACGATTATCCTTATCATTCTTATCAGTTTTCCCTGTACCACCTGTCCATCTCTCCTGTAACCTTCCCTTCACTCTCTTCATCCCTCTCATTTCCTCATCCCTTCCAGCTTACCCACGCACCGCACCCTCTTCCTCTCCCAACCCCCTTCCTCCTCTCCCCCTTCCTCCTCTCCCCCTTCCTCCTCTCCCCTCCCTTCCCATCCCCCTTCCTGTGGCACATATGCTGGCGGGACATAACTTTTGCCGCGCCATTACCTCACACCCCTTCCTCTCCTCCCTCACTTGGCTTCCCCGTCTCCCCTCCCTCACTCTGCTTCCTCCCCCCTCTCACTTGGCTTCCTCCCCCCTCTCACTCTGCTTCCTCTCCTCCCTCACTTGGCTTCCTCCCCCCTCTCACTTGGCTTCCTCTCCTCCCTCAATAGGCTTCCTCTCCTTCCTCACTTGGCTTCCTCTCCTCCCTCACTTGGCGTCTCCCTCCCTCACTTAACTTCCTCCTTCTCCGTCACCTCATCACTTTTCCTCTACCACACTCACTCCTCTCTCTCTCTCTCTCTCTCTCTCTCTCTCTCTCTCTCTCTCTCTCTCTCTCTCTCTCTCTCTCTCTCTATGTTATGGTCGACGAGCATAGTTTTACCTCATCTCGTAGCCCCCTCATCCCTGCTCACGTCTTGGCCATCTTCCTACCTCATACTTTCCTCATAGTTCCATCTTCCTTCCTCTGTTATTCCCTCATTCCATCCTCTCCCCTCCTGTATTGCGGGTCTCTGCTCCCCTCACATTTCCCCTCATCCTTATCGGTTCTTATCTTCCCTCTCTCTCTCTCTCTCTCTCTCTCTCTCTCTCTCTCTCTCTCTCTCTCTCTCTCTCTCTCTCTCTCTCTCTCTCACGGTGAATCTTCGCGTTTCTATCAAATGAATTTCCTTTGTTTATTCTCTCTATGTCCGTTTATCACTCTCTCTCTCTCTCTCTCTCTCTCTCTCTCTCTCTCTCTCTCTCTCTCTCTCTGACTTTCTCTGGGCTGTATCATGTACGTCCTCTTCATATCCCAAAGTCTCCTTATTTACCGTACGTTCTCTTTATTATCTTTATCAGTTATCAGTTTTGGTACATTGCTTGCTCTCCTATGTCTTGTGGCCTGTCGTCTTTCTCGTGTGCTTTGTTCTTTCACTTGCTACTCATTTATCCACCTTTATCCATTATTACATTCTTCCTTCTTGTTTATCATCATTATTCATATTATCGTATTTTTTTAGCATGTTTCCTGTCCTCATTTATCCAATCTCTTTCATGCCTTTTTATTTCATTTTTCATCCTTGAATAATTCTTTTGTTGTCTCCATTCATTGTCAGATCTCCTTTAATTATTTCTTTATTTACATTCCCTCCTCTATTATCACCACCCTCCCAACTCCCCCCCTCCCTCCCACCCCAGTATATTTTCTCCATCTTCACGTCAGCCTCGCCTGGGGTAGTGGGTCTGGTGACTCACACCTTTTTCCCAACGACCTTCCTCGAACGATCGTCTTGAGCTCAGTGATTCACCTCCTCCTTCTGTTGTTGTTGTACGACGCGCCTTTTACATCCACCTCTCTCTCTCTCTCTCTCTCTCTCTCTCTCTCTCTCTCTCTCTCTCTCTCTCTCTCTCTCTCGCCCACGTTTCCTTTCCTGTTATCATCATCAACCCCGTCCCGTCCCCTTCCTCCTATCTATCTCCCCATTTCACCCTCCCCTCCCCTCTTATCTATCTCCTCCGGTCTCTCCCCCTCGGTGCGTTCCTTGGCTCCCCCCTTCCTCCCCTCGATTTTCGTCTTTTAGCCTCGATCGCACATCAGCTCTGTAATTCCCAGCTGACTGGACTCCTCGCGGCATTCCCTCTCGTTCGTGAAGCCCTTGCGTCGTTTCCGACTTAACTGGATGTCAGGATAATTTTTTTTTCCCCTTGCACGGTAGCTCAGACGACGCGGGCAACTGAATGCCATAATCGTGGCCAGTTCATGATTACCTCCTTATTATCCCGCCCGAGGGAGAGTGTCTTCGACCTTCCGGGTTGGACTGGAGGTGACAAAGGGATGTTGTGTGTTTCTCTATGTTGGGAGAGTGTAGGGTAGTTGAGCAGGGGGAAATGTATGGTGTCTTCATTGTGGCTCTTGCCTCGTGGGACTGAATCGTCCTGTGAGGTGTTAAATCGATGTTTGTAATACTCCAAAGTACTGATCAGAGCGTGGAGGAGAAAGTATGACTCGTGTATGTCTAGGGAGTGCAGTTTCAAATGTGTGTATATCAGGTGGTGGGGAGGGTAAACAAAACTGAGTTGGGAGGGACGATTCTCTACCGTTCCTTGAGTCATTCCAGTCTCAAAACTTTCTTTTTCTTCTAGTACCCTCAACTGTATCCCTAACCTCCCGATCCACACTCACCATTCCCAGGGCGGTCAAACCACTCCATCACAGCTTTCTCCTCCTCCTCCTCCTCCCTAACCCACCCAACGCAACACCAAGGCAACACCATCACTTCCCTCATGAACACTATGCTTTTGGAGAGGCCTTCCCTCCACATACTCCCCCGTGGTTGTATAGCACACTTCCTCATATGCCTTGCATCCTTCGCACGCACAACTCCAAACGGCTCGCTCTTCCGTCAAAACTCCACGGGGTTCCTCCGTCAAACACCGGACCCCATCCGCCCCCTCTAGCTCTTGGCACATGTCGGGAAGATCGTAAAGTCGGAGTGAGTCACTGCCAACACCCTCCACCTCCAAACCCCCACATCTCCGTGGCTTCCTATGGCCGGATGTGCGAAAGCTAATGTTGTATACTCACCCCTCAAGCAAGAAACTGCTGTGGTTTAAGAAAGTCTTTCCTCGGGAATGGTTTATGTCCTTCCTCGTCAGGCCAATCTTTAGCTCCTCGTTTTTTTTTTTTTTTTTTTGTCTTCCTTTTTCCACTGGATGTGTGTAAAAAAAAAAAAAGAAAGAAAACGGAGTGTGTGGGGAAATGACATTCAATCGCCTTTTGGTAGTTCAGGGAGGATTTATCTAATGACTCTGTGAGGGGATTTAGCGTTCAGAGGTGATTACTTTTTCTGGTAGCACTGCAGTTATTCTCTCTCTCTCTCTCTCTCTCTCTCTCTCTCTCTCTCTCTCTCTCTCTCTCTCTCTCTCTCTCTCTCTCTCTCTCTCTCTCTCTCTCTCTCTCCTGATTTCGATTCCTCTGAGAAGATATTCATTTCTTCTCCTCCTCCTCCCTCTTCCTCCTCCTCCTCTTTCTTCTCCTCTTCCTTCTCCTCCTCTTCCTTCTCCTCCTTTTCCTCCTCCTCCTCCTCTTCTTTCTTCTCCTCCTTTTCCTCCTCCTCCTCTTTCTTCTCCTTTTTTCCTCCTCCTCTTTCTTCTCCTCCTTTTTTCCATCCTCCTCCTCTTCCTTCTCATCCTTTTCCTCCTCCTCCTCCTCCTCTTCCTTTTCCTCCTCCTCCTCCTCTTCTTTCTTCTCCTCCTTTTCCTCCTCCTCCTCTTTCTTCTCCCTTTTTCCTCCTCCTCTTTCTTCTCCTCCTTTTTTCCATCCTCCTCCTCTTCCTTCTCATCCTTTTCCTCCTCATCCTCCTCTTTTTCTTCTTCTCAGGCAGGGTTTGCCGCACACAGTCCTAACTAGGCAGGTAATATTCATCCATCAAGAAGTGGGTCGGTGGCTCGTTGTCTACCGTGCACATATGGAAGCTCTGATTAGGTTTTTGACCCAGTGAACCTCACCCGTCTCCCATCTGGTTAACACGACAGTTCCTGTTTCTTTCCCATGTTGAGGGGTGAATGGACATCACTTCCTCTCCCCTTTTTAGAAGTCATAGGGCTTATGGCTTTTTATTAGGGGGAATATGTTCCCTCTTTTTCTTTTCCCCTTACGCCTCTTTATGCCTTCCTCTCCTCTCCTATCAACCCCCCTCCACCTCTCTTTTATACTTGTTTATCGTCTCGTACAAGAATGAAAATCCTCAGGGTCCTATTTTCCAAGAACTGTAGACAATTTAACGTAACACAGACACATGATATCAGTTGGTTTAATGGAGTACATACGTTTCACCGTTTCGCTTAAGTTTGAGGCTACATTTTGGTACGATCTGATTTATTCTTTTCCAAAGTCGGTAAAAAGATGTAACGAAAGGTGAGAGTACAGTAGTAGCCTTCATCAATGTTAGTCGACACCAGTGCCTTCTGAAGTCATCTGAAATTACAGACGTGTCAGGTACATGCATAAGGAAGTGTTCAGCTGGCTCCTCACTTCCTACATTAGGCTAAAACTCTGCCTCTCTCTCTCTCTCTCTCTCTCTCTCTCTCTCTCTCTCTCTCTCTCTCTCTCTCTCTCTCTCTCTCTCTCTGTACATGTGTATATATGTATATGTATGTGTATGTAGATGTGTATATGTTATGTATATGTCTGTGCATGTGCGTGTATGGGCGTTTATGTATATGTATATGTATGGGCCATTCTTCGGCTGTCTCCTGGCGCTACCTCGCTGATGCGGGACACATCGGTCAGGTATTATGAAAAGATGACTAAATGAATATATATATATATATATATATATATATATATATATATATATATATATATATATATATATATATATATATATATACATAAAATCATAATCGGCTTTTCAATCTGTGATGGACTAAGTCGTACAAAAACACTGAGATGTTCAAGTAAAAGCTTTATTCTTTCTGTTGTATTTCATTTTTTGCCAAATACAGTGATGTATTTTTTTTTAAGACTGTAATAGCGTTTTGTAGATCACACGCACTGATACTGAACCTTCGTCAGAGTAACAAAGTCTATCTCTCTTGTGATAATGTATTCTCTTTTTTCTCATGAAATAACCGTGTGCTCTAGAAAACGTGTAAGCAAGGGCAATGGTGCTTTAGAAAACGTGTAGGCAAGGGCAATGGTGCTTTAGAAAACGTGTAGGCAAGGGCAATGGTGCTTTAGAAAACGTGTAGGCAAGGGCAATGTGCTTTAGAAAACGTGTAGGCAAGGGCAATGTGCTTTAGAAAACGTGTAGGCAAGGGCAATGTGCTTTAGAAAACGTGTAGGCAAGGGCAATGGTGCTTTAGAAAACGTGTAGGCAAGGGCAATGGTGCTTTAGAAAACGTGTAGGCAAGGGCAATGGTGCTTTAGAAAACGTGTGGGCAAGGGCAATGTGCTTTAGAAAACGCTTCCGATTCTTCGTATCTTCTTCAATCAAGGTCTCTCCACAGTTCTCTAAAATCTCCACAGTTCTCTAAAACTCCCTCCCTCAAATGTTGTTATCGCAACAGTCTCGAGTTCAAAGTAATCCCACGGATAATCCGGCAGATAGAAGAAAAGTGGATTAGACGAAGGCCCTGATAGGATTACATTAACCCCGGACATTATTTATTATACAGTTCTTCCACTTTGGTTATGGTGGGTTGTGATCCATGGCTCATTCCTCGTACGCCACTTGAAACGATGACCTTCTCTGTACCACTGAGGAAATAGGTTTAGCCTCTGTACCACTGAGGAGAGAGAGGTTTAGCCACTGTACCACTGAGGAGAGAGAGGTTTAGCCACTGTACCACTGAGGAGAGAGAGGTTTAGTCTCTGTGCCACTGAGGAAAGAAGTTTACCCTCCGTACCACTGAGAAAAGAGGTTTAGCTTCTATACCACTGTGGGAAGGGGTTTAGCTTGTGTACCAATGAAGGAAGATATTTAGTCTATACCACTGAGGGGAGACATTTAGCCTTTGTACCACTGAGGAAAGTGACATAACCTCTGTACCACTAAGGAAAGGGGTTTTAGCCCATGTACCACTGAAGAAAGAGACTCTCTCCTCTATACCACTGAAGAAAGAGACTTTGTCCTCTATACCACTGAAGAAAGAGACTTTGTCCTCTATACCACTGAAGAAAGTGACTTATCCTCTCTACCACTGAGGAAAGAGATGACCAAAGTGGTGTTAGTGATGGGGTGGAGATGCGACATCGGGAGAGGAAAGCAATCCATAAATTAGCCATTAACTTCCAGAATTTAAGATTTGGGTCAGTCCGTCGGCTTGTGTGTGTGTCTGTGTGCGACCCCCACCCACACATCCCGCTCCATTTTCGCAACCAACAAGACTTTCCTCCGATATTCATTAACTTACGGCAGTCTGGGAGTACGTCAGAGGTGTGCGAAATGAACGTATAAGACGCAGATGAAGTTGCTAAGCCACCATTTTTCTTAAAAGGTTTATTGCCTTGCTCAATCTAGGCAAATCTTTTTTTCTTAAAAAGGAAAAAAAAGAAAACGCGCTCTTTTTTTCACCTGGTTTAAACTGTGTAGGCCAGGAAAAACTGGGCAGTTAAACCCCTGAATGTATGGATGGGGTATTAAGTGGATAGATTTGACTGTGCAAGCCAAAATGTTGGCCTGTGAGGCGACGTCTCGCGAATGGATGTGAGCGAATGAGGCCTCGTGTCTTCGTCTATTCCCGGCGCTACCACGCTGACGTGGAAAACAACGAACTGGTATGATATATATATATATTTACGAGTTGGGAATTTATTTTGCACTCCTACTTATGTTGTAAGCTGGGACGCGGAGGAGGATATAGCGTAAACCACGGGTCATCGAACTCAGGCACTGTAACGAAACTCTATAACAAATTTACGTCATCAATGTACTGCGTAAGCGATTTTTCTTTTTTTTATAACGCATCGTATGTTTCCCCCATTTAGTAATTTACTGGTTATTTCGGGTCGTGTATATCGCTCATTATTGCTGGTGCTGGTGGTTAGTTAGTGGTTGTTTACGATAGTGGTTGTTTACGATAGTGGTTGCCAGGATTTGAAGCTATTTTTTTTTTTTGTTATGCTTGGCGTCTGGTGTCAGACTGAACACACACACACACACACACACACACACACACACACACACTGGTTAATGTGGCTGACCATGAGTCAGCACGGGCCAGCCCAGAGTTGGCCCCGTACAGGATCGAATTCTTGGTGTAGCAGTCGGCCCACACCTAACCCAGGTGCTTATTCTTTCCTTTGGTAGGTACGTGGCATAGGCTTCGTAAACTTGTGTGTGTGTGTGTGTGTGTATGTGTGTGTGTGTGTGTATGTGTGTGTGTGTGTGTGATTGTGTGTGGGTCGCATACATACGTAGGAGTCAAGACATACATGGTCAAGAGACGGGGCAACACGAGTGTAAAACATTCTCTCTCTCTCTCTCTCTCTCTCTCTCTCTCTCTCTCTCTCTCTCTCTCTCTCTCTCTCTCTCTCTCTCTCTCTCTCTCTCTCTCTCCCCGTAACACACAAATAGTAATCACACGCGCTCACGTACATCCTCATTAACCAACTTATAACCTTTATTTAGCACCTCTATTATCATCC
>NC_092247.1:4224560-4237060 GCF_036320965.1 Panulirus ornatus | reverse complement strand
TCTTCACTCATCACCTTACGTCTGCCGTCATGTTGGTTTGCTCCCTCTGTTCCACGGGTATCATTTCGGCCATGGGTGTCGTGAGCCCGTTTTCCAGCCCCACCTATAGATACTCATAATTCCAGCTGCTGCTGCTCCACCTAGTTTTTGTTGGGCTGCAGACTGTACAAGGATGAACCGTTATGATCTCTCCCCTTGCGCCAGGCGACCACTGGGGGAAATGTTGGGTACAGAGACATCATATCTTTTTGGCCCACTGCGTTTCGGGTGTGGGAGGTGCAGTGCTACCAGCTTGGCCCTCCTCCCATGGTGGCTGGACCTTTACCCCTCTGGCGTTTCCGTCGGCTGCTGGCTCTGCTCGTTAGCCCTTTCCTCGCGTATGTAATGTTTCCAGAAATCCTGAAACCCCGGCCAGATATTGTGGAGGTTTGTGTCTCCCTCTGTGTGTGTGTGTGTGTGTGTGTGTAATACCTCTACGTACGTGTGGTCGCTTTTTTATGAGTTGTATGATATATATTTCAGTCTTTCTTGTGTATGTTTAACTGACCTTTTATATAGAGGTAGGGAACTCCTGTCCAGAGATAAATGCTTTTCCACTTCTGCGTTCGTTCAGTTGGTGGTGAACTTAACATGGCTTGTCGGCTGGCGATCTATTTTCCTCCGTTCTCCTGTTGGATCTTCGTCTGTCTGGCTGATGTGTGGTATCTACGACTCCTCTCACCCAATGTAGTTGAGGATTTTCCCTCTATCTTCTTTCATCATTCTAGATAGATGTATAGTTTGCTTATGGGTGTTCCCTAACCCCGTCGAATGGACGACTCGCGTCCTAGAAGCGAGACACTGGTATTTTGACGTAAGTCGAGAGTTAAGAAGACCATAGAGACTATCCAATCTTCCAGTCCTAAGATGAACGAAAGATCCTTCGGTAGGAGGAAGGAGGATGCGGGACCTCACCTACCCCAACACCTGACTCCCACTAGGGGACTCTCCACAATGCCGAAGTCGAAGGTTACGGGAGTTCTGCAATCACACGGAGCCACACCCCGTGGATGTGTCGGTTTTAGATCATGCAGCGTGGTTGACGTGTGTCTTCCCTCCCTCAAAAATACGTTCGTGGTAGATTCAGCCGGCGTGAAGTTACGCGACGCAGGATGCGTGGCACGTATGCTAGTCCTCTGATGTAGTGGGTCCTGGAATCTGGATGAGTTCCTCTTCAAATTCCCCGTAAATATTGTAACCAAATGGCGTCCCAGCTTCGTCTGTTCGATGTATATCAACTAACTTATTTCTCTCTTGTGTCTCCCCTGATGATGTGATTATGACACGAAAGTGCACTTGGGAACTTATCTTTTTTCTTTATCCCGTGGACTCATAGGAATATCTTGATCACGCGCAAAATTGTGATCCTTTCCAATATATATACACACACACCTTTTTCCCCCAAGGTGTGAAGGTGGAAAGTGACGTCAAAGGGAAGCCCCTAACCCCGAGTGCTAGCCTAGGGCCTGCTGAAGCTTCAACAAATTCTTTTTCGATGTATTTTTTTTTTCTCCCCCCGAGTGTCTTTTTCCGGATTGTTATGGCCTTAGGGCATCTCCGTCTCGGTCCTGGTAATATTTTAAAGTATCATCGATTCTTCTGTTATTGGGATTTTAAGGTTTAAAGATTCCATGTCTTTCGTCTCCTGGGGTTTTTTAGGGCCCACTCGCCCCCAAAGGTTAATAGTACTGTGATGGGTGAGGTTTTGAAGATGGGAATTTTCAATGTTGATGTCTCGTGCGTTTGCTAGCTTAAGATTTCCAAGTCTTTGTGGCCTGAAGAGTTTTATTTTTCTTTTTTTAAGGTCTTGTCTGTCGAGATTTTCAGTCCTGGTTAGTTGCTGTGTTGAGGGCTATTGTTGTTAAAGGGCTCCTGTGTTAAGGGCTTTTAGGATGAGGACTACTGTGATAAAGGCTCCTGTGTTGAGGGCTTATGGGTTGAGGACCACTGTGTTAAAGGCTCCTGTGTTGAGGGCTTATGGGTTGAGGACCACTGTGTTAAAGGCTCCTGTGTTAAAGGCTCCTGTGTTAAGGGCTTATGGGTTGAGGACCACTGTGTTAAAGGCTCCTGTACTAAAGGCACCCAAGGTGAGAAATACAGTGATGAGACATGCTATGTTAAGGGGTTAAGGGTTGCGAGGATGAGAACAACTTCGATAAGGGCTCCTGTGTTTCAGTCCCTAGGTTAAGGACTTTGCTAAGAGCTCGTAGGTTGAGAATTACCGTGATAAGGGCTCCTATGATAAGGGCTACCAGGGTGAGGATTACAGTGGAAAGGGCTCTTGTGTTAAGGGCACGTAGAGTAAGGGCTTTTCTCTCTCTCTCTCTCTCTCTCTCTCTCCTCTCTCTCTCTCTCTCTCTCTCTCTCTCTCTCTCTCTCTCTCTCTCTCTCTCTCTCTCTCTCTCTCTCTCTATCTCTCTCTCTCGCTGTGCCCTTCCTGAGCACAGATCATAGACCACTTCAGCACAACATTCACAGTGGGGATGGCGCAGAACATAGTCCACTTCAGCACAGCATTCACAGTGGGCGATGCGCCGGTCGACGGATCACCAATAGCTTTACCCTGTTTCTCGAGGGAACTTGTCATGTTGAAGCAATACCTCCAAGCGTCAGCCTTCCTTCTTTACAGTCCTCCATCCTCCTCCTGCTCTTGCTCCTCCTGCTCCTCCTTGTCTTCGGCACCGGGGAGTCGGCACCGGGGAGGGATTTTCCATGATCTCTCGCTCCGCAGAGCTTATGAAATATGCATCGCGGACACATTTTCACGCTACCTAAAGCGCGACTCCCTTATTCTCGCGCTGCATACGGCGCGAGCCACGGCCATCTGTTCGGGGAACCTATAAACTATTCTGCTTTCCATTCCTGGATGATTTTGGTCCTAGAGCGTCTCTCTCTCTCTCTCTCTCTCTCTCTCTCTCTCTCTCTCTCTCTCTCTCTCTCTCTCTCTTTACGATGGTCAGTAAAGAGAATGAGCGATGAGACCTCTCGCCGAACGACTCCGTTGGCGGGCAGGCACCCCCCCACCACCCGCCGTTTTCTTTGTGTTTTTTTTTTCTGGGAGGGGTGTCTATTGATTTCTTGTCGTTCCCTGCCCTTTGCAGTGATCGATCATAGCGCATCGAAGATTTGGTCGTCTGATATACCCACACACACACACGCACACACATTGCGTCGCGCGTCAGTCTTCATAAATCAGTGAAATGCAGAGTGGGTGATCTGGGCGGGCGTCACACACACACACACACACACACACACACACACACACACACACACGACTTCGTTTTATAACAAAGACAATAATTGTACTTAGTCATCTTCTCTTCTTCTTTTCCTTTTTTTTTTTTTTTTTGTAATTTTACCTCCCTTTCGCTCGGGGGTTTAAGTGCCAGGAGGGGAATTATTGACCAAGCGGTAATGCGCCCTTTCGACTCCAGTTCAATGGTAGACCTGTGTAATTTCGGTGACAGACGAATGCATCAGGATATTCAGCTGTGATAGAGTGCCTTTCACTCCGTTTGAATCCTCAGACTCTACTGTGAGAGATCACAAAGTAGGGCACAAGGCTCACTTTACCTCCTCGTACACCAGCACCTTGCCGGCCCAGGATATGCAGCGCCTGAAGAAGAGGCAAGTTTCTCTTTTTGTGTGCGTGTGTCAGTGGGACGAATGGAGGGTTCGAACTTCCTTGCGCGTAGCGAGGCGGAAGACCACTTGGTTTGCCCAGTTGAGAGAGAGAGACAGAGAGAGAGAGAGAGAGAGAGAGAGAGAGAGAGAGAGAGAGAGAGAGAGAGAGAGAGAGAGAGAGAAGTTATACCTTCACCCCCTTCGTCCCGTTAGCCCCCATCTCCATGGCTATTATACCCTCATGATCGTGCACCCACAACAGCACTTGGAGCTGCTCAGACGACCCTCTGTGTATCAGCGGTATAGAGTCATCATACCCTGGCTCTCTTCCCGATATTCTGAGCTCGACCGGGGTAATACCTTTTCATGAGGAGGGCCAAGTACCCTGGCTATACCTTACACCTGGTTGTGTTTTCCCTTCCTCCAGCACTCAAGTCTCCAGAAGAAGCGGGAGGTCAGTTTTCTGTCGTCTGTCTCCCATCTAATGGGTCCAAGTGGGTAATGCCTCCTCTCCTCTGTCAACGCGTAATGGTACATACTCCTTAAACTCATATAGTGCCATTCCTTTTTTATTTCCCCCTAAGCAACACCATTCTATCTCGGGGTCATTAAGGTTGATTATTGATCGTTTCTTCGATGAACTATTTGCTCTCTGTTCTTAACTTCCCTTTACGACCGGGTACTCATTCATCGCTCTCATGTATCTACCAGATGCTGCCCTTCTGTTAATCCGTTAGTGTGTCTTTTTCTGCCCTTCCCCTCCCCACTCACCTTGCTACACACATTCTACCAGTGGTACCCATCTGATGGCTCTGATGCTACACATTTTACAGAACCTTTTTGGAATACGTTCCATACGCTGTTGAAAAATGTATATACATATATATGCATTGTCACATACATGCATTGACCTATTTACACAACTATATAGACATGCGTACGCCTATATATATATATATATATATATATATATATATATATATATATATATATATATATATATATATATATATACACATGTTTCTTGCATCTCCCCTGATGATGTGATTATTACACGAGAGTGCACTTGGGAACTTATCGTTTATCATTTCCCCGTGGTTTCTTAGGAAAGAAAAGAAAAGAAAAAAAAAGAATATATATATATATATATATATATATATATATATATATATATATATATATATATATATATATATATATATTTATATATATATAGACGAACTATAGACACTCATATTAGCAGGGGACTATACAGGGTTGCCAGAAAAGAGGCGATACGCGTCACACTAAATCGGAACGGTGCGAGGGTAATTTTGGCCCGAGAGTGGAGCGTTGCTGGCAACTTTGGTCATAAAGGAAGACACACAGACAGTTCGGCGATTTCAGCGGTCAGGTGACCAAAACATTTTACCCATTTACCCCATACTTGTGTAGTTATATATATATATATATATATATATATATATATATATATATATATATATATATATATATATATATATATATATATATATATTTATATATATATGTATTCCTTTACGGCCGGGGGGAAGTGAAACACGACAAGTTCCCAAGTGCACTTTCGTGTCATAATCACATCATCAGGGGAGATACAAGATAGAAATATAAACAGTCAGATGATATACAACGATGATATATATATATATATATATATATATATATATATATATATACAGTGAATCATTCAAGCTATAAATAAGAAAGATGCAAGATGGATTGGGCCACTTTGTCGTCCGTCTGTTGTCAAGCTTCTGGATCCGTTTTCGTTGCGATGACTGACAGACGCCCTCCTGCGTCCGAGGGAACCTCCTGAATTATTCAGTTATATCCCAGAAATAGCGGTATCGGTCATGTGACTCCCTTTACCTCCTTCTTTTTCCTCCCTCCTCCCCCTTCGTGTGTGCGCGCGCTCGGGTCGGCGGTAACACACTCCCGTGTATCTCTGGACGGTATTTGCATCTGCCGCCGAGACTCGACAGCTGAGTTGGATGACTGACGTTTGGTAAGTTAGCCTCGTTTTTTTTATTTTATTTTTTGAAGGGAGGTCTTAGATAAGACAGGGTACAAGGGGGGTGAAGTTAAAAAAAGAAAAGGTCGTATACCATTAGATGTATTTTAATTGTAGCCATTTTCCTTAAGTTATAAACCATTTTTTTTCTTACTTTTTGTTTCTTTTGGCACATGTACAGTGTGCTGGCATTCCCTCAGGAGTGAAAATATGTTTCATCTTCTCTATTTCTATGTACAAAATTTCTTGCTTTTGATTTCTTGCTATTCCATGCGGGCTGGTATATCAGAGGACAGTATTGAGTTTGCTGGCACAACCCTGGTTTTATTATTCACACATCCTCTGATCTCTCATGCTGGCATATTTTACTGGTGAGATAGTCAAAATCAGCATTTGAAATACGCTTCACAAGTGATATTAATGAAGTCTCCTTTTTTTTTTCTTTGAAAAAAAAAAGAACCAGGAAAAACTCGTTAATGCCTGAATGTGTTATAGTGTATTTGGTTAAGGCTCTTCTGCCTCGTTCACCCCCGCTCTGAATTCCGTGAATATGATGAATGATGCACACTGGTGGGATTTGTGTGGATTCATTTACTCGCTGTGTGTCACAGACGTTCGTGCGAGTTTGGACTGGTGGGCTGTGTGATTAGCTCCGGGAATCAGCTAGAATGCACGAACAGTTCGTGGTCCAGCAGCAGTCGTTCCTTTAAATGTTATTCCGTCGATCTATATATATATTTTTTTTATATATTCTTTCCTTTAGTTTTTGTTTGAAGATATTTAGAATCGCATCGAATGTCGCCGTTGGCATAGTAAGGCTCCCCCGCCATCCTTTTGGTCGTTTTCCTATGAAGAAAATACTCAGAAATTTAGCCCAGAGATTTGAAATACCTGGTCAAAAAAAAAAAAAAAATGGGAGTATCAAATAACGTCCATTTTTTTTTCTCCCTGTCGATCGGTGTCATTTCCTGTTTTGAGCTTGTGCCAAACGATTTGGAAATACAGATGTTTCCGTGGCCTCTCATCGGAAGGTGTTCGTTGAGTACGAAGTGTATTGTGATTTCCCTCATCACAGGCTCCCCAAGAGAGAGTATCCTAACTAATTTCCCCCCCCCCCTCCTCAGACTTCTGATTGACAGATTTCATTTTTATTTCCTAATTAACGATGGTCGACTTTTATTATCGCTTTGCCATAAGGTGTGACTACTGTATATTTTTCTTAGAATTTACATAGCATAGCTTTTAGTATACTACAGTCCTTTCACTGTACCACAGTCATTTCACTGTATCACAGTCATTTCAATGTACCAAGGTCATTTCACTGTACCACAGCCATTTCACTGTACCTTAACCATTTCACTGTACCACAGCCATTTCACTGTACCTTAACCATTTCACTGTACCAAAATCATTTCAATGTACCACAGTCCTTTCACTGCACCACACTCATTTCACTGCACCCAATGGGATGTTTCAATACTTTTTCCCCTCTCATTGTGTTGTGTTCTTCGAATATCAAAAAGGGGTTGTGTGATTAACTTTGTGTATATGTGTGTGTGTAGGTAGGTAGGTAAGTAGGTGACTTATTAAGGCAGGTGTGTATGTGTGTGTATAGGTAGGTAGGTAGGTAAGTAGGTGACTTATTAAGGTAGGTGTGTGTGTGTGTGTGTGTGTGTGTAGGCAGGTAAGTAGGTGACTTATAAAGTCAGGTGTGTGTGTGTAGGTAGGTAAGCAGGTGACATAAAGGCAGGTGTGTGTGTGTGTAGGTAGGTAAGCAGGTGACTTATAAAGTCAGGTGTGTGTGTTTAGGTAGGTAAGCAGGTGACTTATAAAGTCAGGTGTGTGTGTGTAGGTAGGTAAGCAGGTGACTTATAAAGTCAGGTGTGTGTGTTTAGGTAGGTAAGCAGGTGACTTATAAAGTCAGGTGTGTGTCTTTAGGTAGGTAAGCAGGTGACTTATAAAGGCAGGTGTGTGTGTGTAGGTAGGTAAGTAGGTGACTTATAAAGGCAGGTGTGTGTGTGTGTGTGTGTGGCAAAGACCATATTCCGTCCTTATTCACCAAGACGACCTGACCAGATACCTTTTCGTATCAAAGTGTGCCATGATGATAATTAGATCTAATTAGTTTTTTTTGGGGGGGTGGTGGGTAGGGGGTTGAGGGGGTCTCAGGTGATCGTTAATTATATGATTAGCTTAATTAAGCGTGGAGCGTCGGGGGTGCGCGTAGTCTGTTGACTTTGATCCGGGAGTGCCAGGGGCAGGGGTTGGTCTCTCTCTCTCTCTCTCTCTCTCTCTCTCTCTCTCTCTCTCTCTCTCTCTCTCTCTCTCTCTCTCTCTCTCTCTCTCTCTCTCTCTCTCTCTCTCTCTCCCTCTCTCCTCCCCGATATTCGCCTGGGTCCTGTGGCTCCGCAGGGGTGCCAACTCTAGGCCTCCTCCCCTGTTCGTCCTTTATTCATTTCGAGAACGCCCCCCCCACCTCGTCCTCGTGTATCACCACACGAGAACGCCCCCCCCACCTCGTCCTCGTGTATCACCACACGAGAACGCCCCTCCCCTCGTCCTCGTGTATCACCACACGAGAACGCCCCTCCCCTCGTCCTCGTGTATCACCACACGAGAACGCCCCTCCCCCTCGTCCTCGTGTATCACCATACGAGAACGCCTCCCCTCGTCCTCGTGTATCACTACACGAGAACGCCCCTCCCCTCGTCCTCGTGTATCACCACACGAGAACGCCCCCCCCCCCTCGTCCTCGTGTATCACCACACGAGAACGCCGCCCCCCCTCGTCCTCGTGTATCACCACACTAGAACCCCCCCCCCCCTCGTCCTCGTGTATCACCACACGAGAACGCCCCCCCCTCGTCCTCGTGTATCACCACACGAGAACGCCCCTCCCCTCGTCCTCGTGTATCACCACACGAGAACGCCCCTCCCCCTCGTCCTCGTGTATCACCACACGAGAACGAGATGTACGTATTTTCTCTCTTTGTTCACCTCTCTTGTTCTGATTTTGATCTCCACACACTTTTGTCTCCCGCCGTCTGTATTCGCCTCGAGCCCCGTGGATTCTGTCATTATCATCATTATTGCGGTAAAGCTTCATCATCATCATCATCATCATCATCATCATCATCATCATCATCATCATCATCATCATCATCATCATCATCATCATCATCATATTACAGCCACTGGCAATTCTTGGCTCTCCTAACTCCCCTTAATTGGTGATTACGATGTCTTTTTTTTCTATACGAGGAGGTAGGTGGTTGTAGTTACCGAAATTCCTACAAATATCTGTTCTGATGTGAGGGAGAGAGAGAGAGAGAGAGAGAGAGAGAGAGAGAGAGAGAGAGAGAGAGAGAGAGAGAGAGAGAGAGAGAGAGGAGTCTTGCAATTCATTTGAAAGTTTCACTCAAAGTCTCGTGGGAAGTTCTGAGACGAAGAGGTATAGACTATGTGCAGTTGACGCCCACACACGAGTTTTTTTTGTGTGTGTTCCCACTGAGAATTTAACAGTGTAGCTTGCCTTTCCGATTCCACTGCCGATTTTCGTCAAACTTTGCATTTACCGATATTCAGGTTCATTTGCCACTTGCGATCCCGACCCATCGGTTATTCTGTCCGTTTGAAGATGCAAAAGGGAATTGCTATCTGTCTCTCACCTCGCTTATCTGGGAATTGACTTCTAGGTGTCTTATGCTTCAGTATTCCCTCCCATCCGTGTTCCCTCCCATCAGTGTTCTCTCACATCAGTGTTCCCTCCCATCCGTGTTCCCTCCCATCCGTGTTCTCTCCCATCAGTGTTCTCTCCCATCAGTGTTCTCTCCCATCAGTGTTCCCTCCCATCCGTGTTCTCTCCCATCAGTGTTCTCTCCCATCAGTGTTCCCTCCCACCATTGTTCCCTTCCATCCGTGTTCCCTCCCATCCGTGTTCCCTCCCATCAGTGTTCTCTCCCATCCGTGTTCCCTCCCATCAGTGTTCTCTCCCATCCGTGTTCCCTCCCACCATTATTCCCTCCCATCCGTGTTCCCTCCCATCCGTGTTCCCTCCCACCATTATTCCCTCCCATCCGTGTTCCCTCCCATCCGTGTTCCCTCCCATCCGTGTTCCCTCCCACCAGTGTTCCCTCCCATCCGTGTTCCCTCCCATCCGTGTTCCCTCCCATCCGTGTTCCCTTCCATTCGTGTTCCCTCCCATCAGTGTTCTCTCCCATCCGTGTTCCCTCCCATCCGTGTTCCCTCCCATCCGTGTTCCCTCCCATCCGTGTTCCCTCCCATCAGTGTTCCCTCCCATCCGTGTTCCTTCCCATCAGATCCCTAACGTCTGGTTCAGGTGACCTCCCATGTTTTCTATCGTCCTGATTCCTTTTTTTGGCATTCCTGGTGTACGTACACCACTGATTTATGTGTGTCGGGTAAAGGAGAACGTTCTTCTAAATTCATCTTTGGGGTAAGTCGACGCATCCACGAATAAAGCAGCGAAAGAAGACGTAGAAGTGGTGATATTCAGCTCCTCCTCTCCCCACGCCAGCCACCACCATGCGCCTCTCTCTGGTCATCGTCCTATTCCACCCCACACACACACACACTGTGACGAGCGGTGCCATTGCCTGCCTCCACCTTCGCTTCCCCTTATGAATCATGGAGGGACCCTTGTTCACCTTCCTCTGGTTTCCATCCCCTCCTCACCTCTCACCTCACCGCCGTGTCCTCTCCCTTGACAGCTTCTCTCGCTTCACATATTGACCCCACAACCCCTGTTGCTACACCTGTATATCCTCCTCCCCCTGCGCCGCGCCTCCCTTCTTACTGCTACATACATACACTCCATATGCAACGCACCCTCGCCCCGCACACTCCTCCTCTGACAACACCGATCCCCTTATACCTGATCCAACAGTCTTTTCCTCGATGCTTCCCGGTAGTTAATCTTTTCCCCAACACTTCCTGAGCTTGTGATCTTTTCCCCAACACTTCCTGAGCTTGTGATCTTTTCCCCAACACTTCCTAAACTTGTGATCTTTTTCCCAACACTTCTCGAGCTTGTGATCTTTTCCCCAACACTTCCCGAGCCTATGGTCTTTTCCCCAACACTTCCTAAACTTGTGATCTTTTCCCCAACACTTCCCGAACTTGTGATCTTTTCCCCAACACTTCCTAAACTTGTGATCTTTTTCCCAACACTTCTCGAGCTTCTGATCTTTTCCCCAACACTTCCCGAGCTTCTGATCTTTTCCCCAACACTTCCCGAGCTTATGGTCTTTTCCCCAACACTTCCCGAGCTTGTGATCTTTTCCCCAACACTTCAGCAGACAGCATTATACTCCACTCCCAACAGCGTTGTTTCCTGCACCGGCGGTATATACCCAGCGCCCTCCACCTGCTGACCCCAAGACTTCGACACCCGTTCCTCTTGACCTGTCAGCCCATGGCTTAGATGAACCATGGCTTAGATGAACCATGGCTTAGATGAACCATGGCTTAGAGGAACCATGTCTCAGAGGAACCATGGCTTAGATGAACCATGGCTTAGATGAACCATGGCTTAGATGAACCATGGCTTAGATGAACCATGGCTTAGAGGAACCATGTCTCAGAGGAACCATGGCTTAGATGAACCATGGCTTAGATGAACCAAGGCTTAGGTGAACCATGGCTTAGGTGAACCATGGCTTAGATGAACCAAGGCTTAGATGAAATCACCGACTCAACACCTGTAGACACGCAATGTCCTCTGCTTCCACGACCTGACCCGACAGTCTCCGCATCCAGACCTGACCCAGCAGCGCCATCACCTTCAGAACTTAACTGCCGGTTCCTTCGTTACCCAACACCTCCTGACGCAGCGTTCTCTTCCACTCGCCCAACAACCACTTGACCTAGCCTCCTCTATCCCCCTACCCTACGCCATGATCCTACAACCTTCGCCTCGCACTTCTTGAATCGACCGCACTCTCCCTCCGGCATCCAAACTCATAAGAATCCAATCGCTTTCCATCGGACGCAACGCCATCTGTCCACCACGTTCGAGACCTTGACATGTCCTTCCCGTCTATAAACTCGGCCACCCTCGTCCGCATAACTGTTTCCGGCAGCCCTGGAGTTGACAGGTTTTACAGCTCCTTATCAGATAGTCCCTCCCTCCCTCGCTACCTCCCTCCCGCTCACACCTGACGAGACATCTACCATAATTCCTCTAGGTCCGGCAGTTCCCCCCCACCGCCCTTTGCGTTGTTATCCAGTCATTCCTCTATATCATACGAGAATTTAAGATACCGTTTCTGTCCTCCCCTTTGCAGATAACCTCGACCTAGACCAATCAGGTCTTCTGTTATCTGGCAGTTACTCTCTGTAGTTCTAACCCAACAGCGAATGCCCAACGCGCCACCTGACCAACCAAACCTTGCCAACCTCTGCCTTCTGGCCCGAGAACCCGCTTCCCCTTCCCCCTGGCCAACATGCAACCCAGCGGCTCTCGCCTCCAACTCTACCACAACTCTTGCTCTCCAGAATCTTTCCTTCACTCTTGAGTCTTGATAAGCAGAGGTAGTCACACCACACATAGTTTAGCTTATATAGAGGATAGCTTAGCTTGTATAGAAGATAGCATAGCATATATAGAAGATAGCTTAGCATATGTAGAAGATAGCTTAGCATATATAGAAGATAGCTTAGTATATATATAGAAGATAGCTTAGCATATATAGAAGTCTTATAGATTAGGCGAGGTAGCTTAGCATATGGCATATGTATAGATGATAGCTTAGCATATATAGAAGTCTTATAGATTAATCGAGGTAGCT
>NC_092247.1:4149560-4222060 GCF_036320965.1 Panulirus ornatus | reverse complement strand
GCAGGCGATTGTTGATTTTTGTCCTCCAGCACATTACCCGCCTCTCCCCCCCAACCTCCAAACCCCCCACGCCTCTCTAGAGGGGAGCGGCTGGAGGGAGGGAAGAGGGAAGGAGCTGGTAGCACCGCGATCTTCGTAGATATCTAAGCATTTAGCCTATTCCACAGCTGTAGCCTCAGCTATGTAGCTTTACTAGATGATCACCACAGCTGTAGTCTCGGCTCTCTAGCTTTACTAGATGCTCACTAGTTTTACTAGATCGTTTCCGCTGCTGTGGTCTCCTCCGCCCACTATAGCTTTGCTAGATCATCCTCCACGACTGTAGCCTCCACTTACTAGCTGGGCTAGGCCGCCTGTAGAACTGTAGCCTCCACTCTACTAGCTGGGCTAGGTCGCCTGTAGGACTGTAGCCTCCACTCTACTAGCTGGGCTAGGCCGCCTGTAGAACTGTAGCCTCCACTCTACTAGCTGGGCTAGGTCGCCTGTAGAACTGTAGCCTCCCCCAACGAGCTAAATTGTGACTATGTCACTGACGTACGGGTATTTAAGTGGGGCTGGAGCCTCCTCCCCGCCGCGGGAGGGAAGGTTGGTGAGTGATGGCAGAGCGAGGGCGGCTAACGAAAAGGACGACTACCTTTTGAGGCATCAAGAAAGGACTGCATTCGGTGGACGTCGCGACGCGTCGTTGTTGAAGGTCATGTCACCCTGCTACCCACACTCCCCCCTCGCATGCCTGGAGAAATGTCTGCAGGCAGGGTTACGACAGCGGGGTCAGGTGTCTGTCATGTCGTAGGAGTATGTTTTCATTACGATTTAATGGGCTTTGCGTAGGAGGATTGGCGTCAGGTTGCTGTCAAAGACCGTGCGAGGTGTTTGCGTAGCGCCGCCGGAGAGGCGGACGCTTACGCCTCTCGCACTTCGAACTCGTCTTTTTTTTTTGTGATGCGTAGGATGTATGTCAGACGGTGGTGCGTTGCAGAGGGAGGGGAGGTCAGGTCTTGTTAGATCAGGTCGTGGTCAGGTCTCGTTAGATCAGGTCGTGGTCAGGTCTCGTTAGATCAGGCCGCGGTCAGGTCTTGTTAGATCAGGTTGTGGTCAAGAGTGTCCCCATGGAACGTGGCGATGGTCGTCGAGCGCGCTGGAACTCCTCCAGATTAGCAGGGTAGTTGCGACATCCTCCAGGGCTTGTGTTGTTCCAGGCTTGTGGAAAAGACGAGAAGGGATAGAGAGGCAAAGACGAGAAGGGATAGAGACTAGTTTAGTCTCCAGCCTATAGGCTTAGGAAGGGATAGGATAATGATGAACACCTATGGTCGGATGTAAGATGGAAGGGTGACAATTATGTGAGCGAGAGGCCAACCATACCTCATCATCACTTTAGAGGACAGGACTAAGGAAAGAGGCCCGCAGAACACGAGTAAACACACAATGCTTTATTGAGTCATGGCTTAAGCGGCGTAGCAGCGCCCAAAGGGCAAGACGCTCCTGGTGGCGCAGAGGCAGGAGATATGGTGTGAGGAGAGGGCGGGCTGGCACAAGAGACCCGGGGATCGCTGTCCGGGTGTCCAATCTGCGCCGGACCTTCGTGATGGAGGGCGAGCGTTGCCGAGGAAGGTCTCAAAGGCTGTCGTAGGGAAGAGCCGGTTGCCGTGGTCGATTTTACCGGGTGGTGAAGGAGGAAGACGGGCCGGCGTCAGCCGGGACTCCCGTGGCGATGCCGTGATAACACGAGTTATTGGAGGAGGAGGAGGAGGAGGAGGTGGAGATGAGTCAAGGTACAATGGTTGGGGGAGGGGGATGTATTCAGGCCCAGTTGCGCACTTGTGTGAATCAGATCCGGGGAATTGCCTGGCTTAACTCCGCCTCCCTGGTGCATCGGTGCTTCTGTGCGCAGTCAGCGCCTCGGAGGCTGATCAGGTCAATGACTCGTGGCCTCTTGAGAGTTGAACCAAAGGATGATCATTGGCAGATTGCTAGATTCCGTGGTGCCTCCGCCCGCTCCCGAAGGTCATAGCGCTGCTGCGCCCGCCCCGCCCCGCCCCTCGCACAGCAGCTGCTGTTCGCTGCCTTAGGAGGGAGGGAGGGAGGGAGGAAGGGAGAGGTCAGGTAAGGTTACGACAGCGGGTTGGGTGTCTCTTCGGGCTTGGGGTGGGGGTGGGTTGGCGTATGATTTTCATCACGGTGTGGGCTTTGTGTTACGTCGTCTGAGCGTCACGCTGTCGTCACACAGATTATGCAGGACGCGTGTGTGTGTGTGGGAGAGAGAGAGAGAGAGAGAGAGAGAGAGAATGGCAGCGCCGACCCTACAGTGATTTCCAGGTGGCTGGAAATCAAGGCAGGTTCTGGACTCTTTGAGGATACGATCCAGTAGAAGAATTATAACTTGTGTTCATGTTCTTGAATATTGTGTATAGCTAGATGGGATATTGTTCATGTTCTTGAATATTGAGTATAGCTAGATGGGATATTGTTCATGTTCTTGAATATTGAATATAGCTAGAGGGATATTGTTCATGTTCTTTAATATTGAGTATAGCTAGAGGGATACTGTTCATGTTCTTTAATATTGAACATAGCTGGTTGGGATATTGTTCATGTTCTTTAATATTGAACATAGCTGGATGGGATATTGTTCATGTTCTTGAATATTGAGTATAGCTAGATGGGATATTGTTCATGTTCTTGAATATTGAATATAGCTAGAGGGATATTGTTCATGTTCTTTAATATTGAATATAGCTAGAGGGATATTGTTCATGTTCTTTAATATTGAATATAGCTGGATGGGATATTGTTCATGTTCTTGAATATTGAATATAGCTAGAGGGATATTGTTCATGTAATTGAAGATTGAATATAGCTAGAGGGATTTTGTTCATGTTCTTGAATATTGAATATAGCTAGATGGGATATTGTTCATGTAATTGAAGATTGAATATATATATATATATTTTCTATAGCGAAAATTAATGTTATTTTTCATCTTATTTCGTTCTAGATGTCAGTTTGTTCTTTAACAACAGAAACAACGTTGATGATAATGTTATCAATGTTAATTCACCAGTTTTTAACAGCTGTTCTTACATGTCAAAGAAATACCTGTTGTTAACATTAACATTGTCTTGGGTTTCACTGTTAAAATCCCCAGCAATATATTGAGTTAACGAACTCGTTTACGTAAAGATTGGCAGGCTTCTAGGATTTTCACTCTAGTTATCTAAAGCTGATTTACTCGTTTATTAATTAATTCTCGTAATATTTGCTTTTTTTTTCTAGTTTGTACAATGTTTTGTCTTACATGTTGCATAGCCTGCACTTCATGTCTTGCCCTCTCGTGGCCAGAAGACGAACTGAGGTGTTGGGTGTTGGGGGTGGAGGGTGTTAGGGAGGGTGTTGGGGATGAAGGGTGTTGGGGATAGAGGGTGTTGGGGATGGAGGGTGTTGGGGATGGAGGGTGTCGGGTCTGGAGGGTGTCGGGTCTGGAGGGTGTCGGGTCTAGAGGGTGTCGGGTCTGGAGGGTGTTGGGGTTGCAGGGTGTCGGGTCTGGAGGGTGTCGGGTCTGGAGGGTGTCGGGTCTGGAGGGTGTCGGGTCTGGAGGGTGTCGGGTCTGGAGAGTGTCGGGTCTGGAGGGTGTCGGGTCTGGAGGGTGTCGGGGATGAAGTAGAGACACAGTATCTAATGTCGCTGAAGTGATGGTGTTTTTCTGTTGGGCTCGTAGCTCCGGCGGGGTCTCTGGTGTTGTAGGTTGTGGATGATGATGGTGGAGGGGTCTCTGGTGTTGTAGGTTGTGGATGATAATGATGGTGGAGGGGTCTCTGGTGGTGTAGGTTGTGGATGATGATGGTGGAGGGGTTTCTGGTGGTGTAGGTTGTGGATGATGATGGTGGAGGGGTCTCTGGTGTTGTAGGTTGTGGATGATGATGGTGGAGGGGTCTCTGGTGTTGTAGGTTGTGGATGATGGTTGTGGTAGCTGTGGCCACCGTAATAGGGTTGTGTGGTGAGCGTATTCTGTCAAATGCTCACAGACCTGACCTATACAGATAAGGAAAAGCATCTATCATCCGAATTATGGTTCTATCATGCGAATTATAGCCACTTTCGACACTTCTAACGAACCTTAAGATGATTATTATACACTAGGAAAGATTATATTCAACGAAGCTGAAGATAATTATAATACACTAGTAAAGATTATATTCAACGAACCTGAAGATAATTGTTATACACTAGTAAAGATTATATTCAACGGACCTGAAGATAATTGTTATACACTAGTAAAGATTATATTCAACGGACCTGAAGATAATTGTTATACACTAGTAAAGATTATATTCAACGGACCTGAAGATAATTGTTATACACTAGTAAAGATTATATTCAACGAACCTGAAGATAATTGTTATACACTAGTAAAGATTATATTCAACGAACCTGAAGATAATTGTTATACACTAGTAAAGATTATATTCAACGAACCTGAAGAAAATTGCTATACACTAGTAAAGATTATATACATTTTTTTTCGTAGACCTGATACTGCTCTCAATTGATCTTTCAGCCTCTTACATATTTTCGTGGTTGCTGGGCCAGTTATCATCGTTTTCCTTCCAGCCACAGCGTGAGGCTTGTCGTGTATCAAGTTAATAATTTCAGATGACATAAGCACCTCGCCAGAGGTGGGGGTTTAACCCTGTGTGTGGATGAGACATTTTCGTTGGGCCCTCTCTCGGGCTCTGTGATCAGACATAGCGTATTTCTAACCCCTTTTAGTAACTTGCTCCTTCAATCTTCCTCTGTGTTTTTATGCTTATTTAGAAAGATCTTCTGGTCAAATGGGAGGGTTTTCTTCCCCCCAGAGATAAGGTATTGATAAGAGAGAGAGAGAGAGAGAGAGAGAGAGAGAGACTTATCCGCTCCCTTATCTCGGTAGATGTCTTTAGTTCAGTGTAAGTCATCCTACTGTTAACATCGGTGATGATTTCACACTGTCGTAGGATTTACGGACTTGCCTCGCCTTCGTATGCGTGGAATATCGCCCTATGATCTTCCAGCTGGGTGTCAAGTCTCACTCCCAAGAAGAGAGAAAAAGGAAAAAAAGAAAATATTGGAGTTATGTAACCTCGTCTTCAAAGGTTTGATACAGATGGCGCCGTCGGATCGTTTCCCTCCTCAATTTTGAGGGTAACGAGCATAGAGGGGGTGCGTCGTTAACGGTGACCCGCAAAGTTTAGCCTGTTGTGGCAACGGGAGCCACCGTTTGATGCCAGATGGCTTCTTCCCTTTGATGTTACGGACTGTAACCCACTTGGTCTGAGTGAGGTTTTCTGGAAACAGTGCCATAAGCAACGTCACTAAATGTACCTTTCTTCCATCCACCTTGTTCTCTTCCTTTATCCGATACGAAAGATAAGGTTCCCGAAGCCCTCTGTGAACATGCTTCAGCACCAATAACCCTTTCCAGGCCCTCTACTGATACGGGATGGTCTTTCCATGAAACGCACCGGAGGGTGAAAAGGTGTGGGAGGTAGAAGAAGCTCAAATTTCTGGAGCTGGAAAGTGGTTGCCTGGCGTTGTTTCCTCGTTCTCCAGAGCCCTTATTAATGTATTGAGTGCCTGACCGACTGACTCTTGTCTTTAAAGAGAATGTGTGCAGGATCGCCAAGCGCTCCAACGTGCCACTGGAAGACGAGGCTGCTGGAGCCTCAGTGTCATTATTTGGTTCCACCTCAACGTCTTCCAGCGTTAAATTAACTTTCTTCGTTTTCTTCTTCTTCTTTTTGTTCTTCGTCTTATCATTATTATTATTATTATTGTTATTATTATTATTATTATTATTATTATTATTATTATTATTATCATTATTATTATTATTAATATTGTTATTATTGTTATTATTATTATTATTATTATTATCATTATTATTGTTATCATTATTATCATCATTATTATCATTATTATCATTATTATTATTATGATCATTATTATTATTATCATCATTATTGTTATCATAATCATCATCATTATTGTTGATGGAGTCGAACCAGTGATCAGTTTTTTACTATTTTTTTTTTTTACCACTTACAAAACTGCAGTATGATAGAATACTCTTGAGCTTATTGTATTCAAGAAAGCGGGCCCCCCCCCCTCCCCCCCGTTTTTCTGATTCGTATTCAGAACGCCGCGGAAATTATGATGAGGTTCTCCATTTTCCAGTGTGTAATAAAGTTTGAGCGAGTTCAACTGGGGCCTGGAGTCTTTCCAGCTTTGGGTTCATATAAAGCTCCCCCCCTTCCCCTCCCTCCCCTTCTCCCCTCCCTCCTTCTCCCCTCCCCCCTTCCCCTCCCTCCCCTCTTCTCCCCTCTCCCCGGAAAGGTTGCTCGTTGCTGTTACGTGTGTCGTGTGATCTGGGTTTATAACCCCCCCCTTCCCCCCCTCACCCCCCCCTCTCCCACCACCCCTTTCTCGTATCTGTTAAGTGTGTCGCGTGACCTGGACCCTTTTCGGGTACGACAGTACGACCCTTGAGCACGACCCGTCGTAAGTAAGGGTCGTGTACCGTCGTGGAAGAGACGGAACGCTACGACCCGTCGTAACTTAAGGGTCGTATACCGTCATGGAAGAGACGGAACATTACGACCCGTCGTAACTAAGAGTCGTATACCGTCATGGAAGAGATGGAACACTGCGACCCGTCGTAACTAAGAGTCGTATACCGTCATGGAAGAGACGGAGCACTACGACCCATGTTGTCTTGTGAGTGTCGTAGAAGACGAACTTCATGGGGAGAAGAGGCTAGGAATCCTCCCCTCCTGTATGATCACTCTCGAGAAGTAGGATCAGAGGAAGGAGCCAAGTGTAGAGAGTGGGAATTTTTTTTTTCCTAGAAGACTCTCTCTCTCTCTCTCTCTCTCTCTCTCTCTCTCTCTCTCTCTCTCTCTCTCTCTCTCTCTCTCTCTCTCTCTTTCTCTCTCTCTCTCTCTCTCTCTCTCTCTCTTTCTCTCTCTCTCTCTCTCCTGCCTCGTTCATCACTGCTGAGCCACCACTACCACTGGTAGAGAGGTAACTAAACTGGGGAGACGAGCCTAGGCTGGGGAGAGGAGTCTGGGCTGGGGAGAGGAGTCTGGGCTGGGGAGAGGAGTCTGGGCTGGGGAGAGGAGTCTGGGCTGGGGAGAAGAGTCTGGGCTGGGGAGAGGAGTCTGGGCTGGGGAGAAGAGACTGGGCTTGGGGAGAAGAGACTAGTCTTGGGGAGACGGATCTCATCTCCTGACGGAGGAGTCATTCATAATAGCCCTGATTGCCCTCTCCCCACCCACCCCAAGCTCAATGTTCCATCAGCTTATTGTACCCTCCCTGCCTCTCTCCCTCCCTCTCTCTCCCTCCCTCCCTCCCTCCCTCTCCCTCTCTCTCCCGAAGTTTGATTGGTTACCTTCCGTCCTGTTTCTGTTGGAGATGGATCGCTAGATGGATGGAGTGGGACGCCTCGCGGGCTCTGAAGGGGGGACCTCCTCCCCCTCCTCCAACTCCTCCTCCTCCTCCTCCAACTCCTCCTCCTCCTCCTCCAACTCCACCCCCCAGTCCTCCTGCTCTTGAATTAGGAGAGCTGGGGATAGAAATGGTGGCGACCTTCCATGGGACTGAAATGGTTGGAGGGAGGGGACCTCAGATGACTTTTGGTGGTCGATATACATATATGTATAAAGTGTACTAGCATATTTATATAGTCTTATTCTTGCCTTGGCTTTATTTACCATCTTTATCTCCCTCTTCTTCTTAGCTCTCCTTATTCATTGTCTCAGTCTCATCATGATGATATTTCTGGTTCGTTCAGGCTCGTAATTGTTTCATCTATCCTTCCTCCCTGTGTTATCCAATTTTTGACGTCCCTTACAATGTTACCATCCCTCTTCACTTATCCATTTTCGCAGCTTGTTCTCATTCCTTCCTCATTCATTTTCCTGTTCCTCTTTCGATCCTTCGTTATTCCAGTAGTTATCCTTTTCCTCTTTATCATTTTTTGTCCTTCTCACGCCCACCCGTCCTTACCCATATTTCTTAAATGTCCTTCCTACCCCTTCCTCCTATTCTTCTTTCTACCTCCTTTACGATCATCTTGCCATACCTCTCCCTTCCCCCCTCTCTCTCTCTGGGTCTTCACCTATCCTCTATCTTTCATCCCCGTTCGTCCTGTATCAAGATGGACGACGCTCTCATACAGCAGCCAACACGTCCCTGACTTTCGCAGACTCGCGTGGATTACAGCCTCACAGACCATCATGGTCGTAACGTAACAGACTTCGTCGACGACAGAACAGACCCCAGACACATGTCTACTACAGTACTTCAGCCATGCAGCCGACGGATCCCTGACTTCAACAGACGTACGTGCATTGACGCCTGTACAGCTAACAGATCCCTGACATTTAACAGACGTATATGGACAGCAGAAGAGATCCCTCGGCTTTCGGTGGGATGTCTGTGTGTGTGTGTGTGTGTGTGTGTGTGTGTGTGTGTGTGTGTGTGTGTGTGGGCGACGCTACTATAGCAACAGGACCCGTTGGCTTCTGTAGGCACGCGCGCGAGTGTCGTGCATTGCTCACACCACCTCCCCCCATGCATAGAACATTATTCCCCCATTCCCTCAACCCCTCTCGTTGCACGGGACGCTTCCATTCCCTCCTCCGTCGCCCCCTTCCCCGTTGTACCAGACTTGTAGTTCTCCTATGCTCTCCATTCCCACAATGCTCCTATGCTTGTTCTTGCTTCGTCCTAATTGTAAGAAATATTCAGCTACAAGTGCGATGTTATAAGTAAGTTTGGTGAGCAAAAGTAGATTTTGTAAGTGACTCTTTTTTTCATGTTTACGAAACGAGTCTTTTTGACGTAAAGTTTGGTTGAGTGAGGCTTTTTGGTTGGTCAGTGCAGCTGTTGTTGCTGTGTTACTGCTGCTGGGTTTTTATGTTTGCTCGCTGCTGCTGTCTTTGCTTGATCACTGCTGTTGCTGTCTTTGCTTGGTCACTGCTCTTGCTGTCTTTGTTTGGTCACTGTTGTTACTGTCTTTGTTTAGTCACTGCTGCCGCAGCAGAGTCACTGTTGTTACTGGGTCGTCGCCAGTGACGCTAGGGGTCGTCACTGCTACTCCACAGCCACTTCCCCAGTGACAGGATCACTGTCGTGGGAACTTCAAGCAACGATAGAGGTTCCCGTTGCCCCAACCGTTGTTAACGTAAGCCCCTCAAGAAACGGTACGTCTTACCGTTAAACACACCCGTTATGAGACCAAAAGGCCAAACATAAAGGCCCTTCCAGCATAGGTCCTTCCAGAGACTCTCGTACTTCCAGATTCCTCATGAGTCCAGTACTTAACGAGCTTTCCCCCGCCCCCCTCCTCGTTAATCCAGTTGTGTGTCTGGATGTTCGACCCCTGGAACGCACGGTGACCCGCTCCTCCACGCCCCTCCTCCCTCCTTGTATGTGACCCTACGTGCTACTTACTCTATTATGATGTCGCGTTTTCTTCATTTGATAGTTTGTAATGATTACCTCTTAATTGATTGGTGAATCTCATTTCTTTTTTTTCCTCCCTTTTTTTTCTCTCTCTCTCTAGAATTTTAAACTAGTTTTTTTTCTGGGGAGAGGGAGGAAGGGGTGTCTCTAGCATTTTAGACTAGTTTTTTCTGGGAAAGGGAGGTTAAGGAGGGAGGGAGAGAGAAGGGGGGATGTTCTGTCTATTCCCGTCGCTTTAAGGGACGGCTTCGACTGGACGCCCCGCCCTCCCCCAACCGTGCCCTGTACACCATACCTCCGTTCGTCGGGGTTCCCCTCCCCCCCTAGTCCAAGCGCCGCCCCCCCTACCCACCTCCGACTTCCCTCCCTCCCTCCCTCCTTGCCTCCCTCATCTCCCCGCCCTCGTAAATTACTCATTTTCCTCATGGTCAGTTCCTCTCTCCCCACGTACGTCCCCCTTTTCCCTCCCTCACCTCACCTCACCTCCCTCACCTCTCTTTTTTCTCCCTCGTCGATTTCTCCTGTCCAGACATCAGCTCCCTACACGTTGCTTCTATTCTCCCTTCTGTTTCACCCCAGGTTTTGCTCCCTGTTTTGGACTTTTCTCGCCTTCTTTGCTTCAAATCTTTCATCTCTTGTTTAATCTTTTCCTGTCTAGCTTGATTTTCATTTTCCTTGTTCATATTCTTGCTTAGCTGCATGTCTTTCATTAACCTGCTTTGTTCCCTGCTTTTCACTTGTCTGCTTTGCTGTCTGCTTTCTTTCATTGTCCTGTTCTGTACGCCACGTAACGCGGTCTCGTGGGCTTTATAGTATACTGTCTCGACTAATTTTTCCGACTTGCTCGATGTACCATGGGTTGTCTTGCGTGTTGGTCCAGTGGTTCAAGGATTGATTTTTTTTCCCTTTTCGAAGGTCCAGGGATCGATCCCCCGTCTGTGCGGGGTGGTGTGGACCCATGGTGTATGACCTGACCGTCGCTTTCTGCAAGAGGAAGACCTCAAGCTAAGGAGCTTTCTAAGCCAGGCTTAGATAAAGATAAATGTCTTATTAAACCAACACATTGGCTCAGCAGACACACACACACACACACACACACACACACACACACACACACACACACACACACACACACACACACACACACACACACACACCAAGCCTGTGCCAAACTGTCTCCCGTTTTCCCACTTTACCATCACTGTCCCACCACATCTTTACCTCACTCCCTCCTCACCAACCACTTAAACACTTCCTAAAAGAGTTACTTGGGATTTGCATGCTCTGTGTCTGGATAAGGCTTTACCCCTGAGGGTGTTGATTCTGTGAAATGGAGAGATCAAGCGCTTTGCCACCTCCGCCTTTCGCTCTTCTTTATTCCTGCTGGATGGTTGGAGGAGAGGAAGAGGAAACTAGGACAGGGGAAAGGGATAGATTGAAATGGAAGGGAAGGTTTGAGTGTATACAAGGCGGATGGTGTTAGTTTCGTAATACATTTGGGAGAATCTCTGGTGTTTTTTGTGCTTTGATCATATATATATATATATATATATATATATATATATATATATATATATATATATATATATATATATATATATATGGACAGTCGCATGTTTAGCAAATGGCATCCTAGCTTTATTTCTTCGTTGTATATCAACTGACTTTTATATTTCTCTCTTGTGTCTCCCCTGATGATGTGATTATTACACGAAAGTGCACTTGGGAACTTATTGTGTTTCATATTCCCCCGTAGAGTAGAAGCAGTGTGTACTCCGGCATTGCGATGACAGGATGTACAACCCTCTGTGATGGTGTTGGGATTTGGAAACTTTATTGTTTACACGTGATATGCCATATCGTCCCCGTGAAACTCGTCGTGTGTATCAAGTCTTGAGTAAATCGTGTGAACAACTGAAGTGCGATTTATCTTTATCTGTGACTGAGTATTATAAGTAGAACGAGAGTGGTCTTATAAGTTAAGTGCTGTATTGATAAGTACAGGATCGTATCACCGGAACTCAACTGCGAGATGGGTAAGTTTGAGAACTATTGCCATCCGAGGTGCCGACTACCGCCATGTGTTGTTAGTGTCATGCCTGAAATCACCTTTCGCCCTTTGTAGGTTGTAGACAGGGAAAGTACAACCCTCCTGACGGAGCATAAGTGTTGAAGTGATGGCCAGGAACCATCTCAATTCCTTCGTGTTTGTAGGTGATAGACAGTAGCCTTCCCCAGGGAAAGTACAACCCTCCTGACGGAGGATAAGTGTTGAAGTGATCCATCATCTTACAACCCTCCGTGTCAGTAGGTTGTAGACAGCAGGCGCCCCAGGGAAAGTACAACCCTCCTGATGTAAGAGACTTGCTTGCAACCATCTTACACCAGTCTTTTTCGAGTTAAACTTATTCCCTGAGTTGTCATACCACCTCTCCCCCTACACTTGCACGTACCCCTCCTCCCTTCCATTCTTTTCCCTCACCCTTCCATTCGCAAAGGTTCCAATCTGCCGCATTTTGAGAAGCAGGGTTTCCTCCCTCCCTCCTCCACCCCCACTTTCTCAAAAACTCCCTCGAGTTGTTTTTTTTTCTCCCTCTTGTCTCCTTTTAATGGCCTGGGCGTGGACTTTGATCCATCCCGTGTCCGATGCCTTCAACATAAAAGTGTGAGGACCACCGCCAGGCATAAGTGCACGGCGCGGACGAGCACAGACCCATGGAAACCTCGGTGACGGGCTAGCGAAATCGATCGTGGTTTTTCCCGCCGCTTCTCAAAGATGATCCAAATTCGCGGAGGAATAAGTGCTCCCCTCACCCCCCACGTCTGGTTACAGACGCTGGAAGCTCTAGACTCGGACCAGATGGGAGTGTGGGGAGTGGGGAGAAGTCTTTCCCCTGTGGTTCACAAGGTGGGAGTGGGAGGGAGAAGAAACGAGGGACCTGTCCAGAGTTCAGGGAGGAAGGTATGAAGACGAAAAGGTGCGCTTCGCGTGAGATGTTCCAGCGCCAGTCTGCCACAGAGAGCTAAAAGGTTATCGATGTGTATTTCTATTCGTCTTATTTATTCATCATGGCTGATCGCCGTTTCCTGCATCAGCGAGGCGGCTGGGGATAAGGAAGAAAGATTATACTTCCAACATATTCTCCGCATGTCGTACGAGGCGACTAAAAGGGGGCGGGAGCATTGGGGAAGGCTGGAAACCCTCCCCTTCTTGTATTTCAATTTCTAAACGAGGAGACAGTGATTATATATATATATATATATATATATATATATATATATATATATATATATATATATATATATATATATATATATATGTGTGTGTGTGTGTGTGTGTGTGTGTGTGTGTGTATGATTACACTATTATCTGTTGAGAAAGCTCCACACGTTCGTATTTTGTCCCATCGTAATTTTGTGTCAGTCTCTGCTTCCCCAGCCTGTCTCTCATCCCTCCTCCTCCTCCTCTCTCCTCACCGTGTGATCCCGACTCTCACTTCCCCTCCCTCACCCACTGATCTCACCGACACCGGAGGAGTCTTGTTATCATGTTCACGCCCTGTCGTCCTTGCTGCTGCCGGCGACGACATCTGTCGTGGCTGGCTATTCCTTTGCTCTCGTCGCGCTCCAATTTGTCGTCGTCTTAGCGGTGTATACAACACGGCACGTTTTCACCCCCTTTGTGTGTGGGGGGAGGAGAGGAGGAGGAATTACGAAGGTTCTGAGGCTGTAAGAAATTAGATTTTGAGGTAGATAACTTCACCATGTGGATTTTTAAGTACTTAACGTTGTACAATCTCGGTTTTAAGTACTTGAACTTCACAAGTTTGATATATAAATATATATCACTTAACAGTATTGATTTTTAAGTGTTATAACTTTTCATTTTGTATTTTGAGGGACTTTGTAATACCACATTTTGGATGTTCAAGTATTTTGTCACTTCACAATTTGGATTTTGAAGTACTTTAACTTTACATATTAGACTTTGAAGTATGTGTAACTTTAAATGGCATTAAATACCTCATATGATTTTACTGATAATGTCGGGAATGTATGTGAATGGCCCAGCTTATTAGTCTTTATTTATTTCTTTTCTTTCTTTTCTTTCTTTTTTAAGGATTTGTAGTTCTAATTTCTTTTTGTCTCCTTCTTTTAGGTAAGTGACGAAGGCGATGGTGATCCCGAGGGATAGTGAAGATGATGGTGTAAGGTAAGTGATGGTTGAGGTGAGGAAATCATGCCCTGCTGGAGATAGTGATGATGATGATGTGTGATAGTGAAGATGACATAACGAGGTATGCGATGGTGAAGGTGATCACGAGGTATGCGATGGTGAAGGTGATCACGAGGTATGTGATGGTGAAGGTGAACACGAGGTATGTGATGGTGAAGGTGATCATGTGATCATGTTCCGAGGGAGTTAGTGACGGAGATGTGTGATAGAGAAGATGATGTGGCGAGGAATGTGATGAAGGTGATCATGTGATCACGTTCCGATGGGAATAGGGATGGAGATGTACGATAGGGAAGATGATGGAGCGAGGTATGTGATGAAGGTGATCATTTAATCATGTTCTGATAGCTATAGTGATGATGTAATCATGTTCTGAGGGCGACGTTGATGAAGACACATGATAGTGAAGGTGATGGGACAAGGGAATGCGATGGTAAAGACGAATTAATATCTGTCAGCGTAAAGCCATCCCGTAGGTTCACTTCCACTTCAACGGTAACGACTAAAACAACAAACAGAAAACGGCCAGTGGTGCCACACTTTTTACCGGCGCGCATATCGGGTGGCCACGGGCCCCCACACCTGTTGTCTCGCTTCAAGACGCTACACGATGCGTCCACTTGCCCGTCTCTCTATCAAAGGGAAAGGTTCAGTGGCTGGCGTGAGATGTGGCATAACAACACCGCTGGCTAATTCGTTCGAATCCCTCGATTATTGACAGAGATTTTAAGCGCAGTGGCTCTGTTTGATGACATTCTTTTCCTAGTACAGACATGAGTGTGTGTGTGTGTGTGTGTGTGTGTGTGTGTGTGTGTGTGCCCTCAAAAGCAATAATTTTCAAGGCTAGGCTTTCGTCAGACGTTTTCCTGGCCACGCCTGCCTGTGAACGTTTTCCTGGCCACGCCTTTCTTTAAACGTTTCCCCTGTGGTGAGCTTCACATACTTCTTTTGTCCGTGGCTTCTCTTCTCACGCCAAACGTTTTCCAGCTTATCTCTCTGATATCGAACGTTTCCTCAGCTCCCTCCAACTTCCCAGTCGCTCATGTTCTTATCTCTGCCTTTGGCGTTATCATAGTACTCTTTATCTTTATCATTATGGTAATGTATATCCTTGGTTTAAACGTCTTTGCTGTTAACGTTTTTTTCTTCCTTCTAGCAACACTTTTTTTTTCTGTGAACGTTTTTCAACACTCTTTTTGTGTGAACGTTTTTCTCGGCAAGGTTATCCCCCCCCTGATAACGTTTTCCCAGCCATGCAAACTTCCTCTGCCACAGATCACCTTTTTATTTCCCCTCACACATTCTTTTGATGACGTCTCTATACAACCTGGTTAGACCTGTCGACGTGCCTCCAACTCCCTCTTCGCCTCCGACCTATTTCCTCCGCTCCTTCTTACTCCCCCAAATTCCTTCCCCCTTCCTTCCCCCCCGAGATCCTCTTCCTTCATCATCATCATCCCCCAGCCCAGCTTCCTCAAGGATATCACCCAATCCCCCGTGGCTACAGGTATAACATCATCATAGCAAGTCCTGGGATCACTCCCCATGCGTCAGACTTTAAGAAAAAAAAAGAAGAAAAGGAAATTTTTTTTCTTCCTTCATCGTAGGTCACGTATGGATAGAGAGGCCCTTTGATGGTCGGTGTTTAATTTCCTGAAGGAGGCACGAGCCCCCGTCAACTGCCGGGTGTGTGTGTGGGAGGGGTTATCCTAACCTAAACCCCACACGAAGGGGGTGAAAGAAATCATCTTACCAAGCCATCACCGGGAATGAGGTACAGAGGTCGCTCTAGGCGGCTTCTATGCTGCTCATTCAATTCGTGTGAAGTTTTTTTTTTTATTTTTCAACACTGGTTCGTAGCAGAGAAGAAGAGGAAGGAGGAGGAGGAGGAGGTTGATTCCTAATATTATTATTTCTCCACTTATGGAAACTACGTATGTAAACATTTCAGTCAATCGTGATATGTAAAAGATGCTTACCGCGTAGCCTGTATATATATATATATATATATATATATATATATATATATATATATATATATATATAAGTTTATGAACGCTTTTTGTATGTCTTGGACAATCGCATGTTTACCAAATGGCGTCATAGCTTCGTCTTTTCGATGTATATCAACTGACTTATATTTCTCTCTCGTGTCTCCCCTAATGATGTGATCATTACACGAAAGTGCACTTGGGAACTTATCGTGCTTCATTTTCCCCGTGGACTCATAGGAATATATATATATATATATATATATATATATATATATATATATATATATATATATATATATATATATATATATATAGCCTCTACTATCTCTGCATCATTGTTTCTTAATTCCTCTACTCCAGACAGGGTATCTCTCTCGCTCTGTCGCATCTTGTCGTGTCTCCGACGTCTGGCTGGATCTGTAGAAGCTGTGGTGTAGTTAAGATGCCCACTTCCCCTCTGTGTGGGAAGGGGAGGTAGGCGACCCCCACGATCCTCTTACCCTACACCCCCAACACGCGTTCCTCTTACCCTACACCCCCACACGCTCCTCTTACCCTATACCCCCAACACACTCCTCTTACCCTACACCCCCACACACACTCCTCTTACCCTACACCCCAACACACGCTCCTCGTACCCTACACCCCCACACACTCCTCTTACCCTACACCCCCTCACACTCCTCTTACCCTACACCCCCAACACACTCCTCTTACCCTACACCCCCAACACACTCTACGTTAATGACTCGCAGTAAATTGTGTCCTAAAGTGTAATCAACTTTAACCGAAGGTTCCAACTTGTGCCAGCGTCTGCAGCCACCCCTCCGTTTAGCACGACGGTACGACCCCTTGAGCACGACGGTACGACCCTTGAACACGACGGTACGACCCTTTGAGCACGACGGTACGACCCTTTGAGCACGACGGTACGACCCCTTGAGCACGACGGTACGACCCTTTGAGCACGACGGTACGACCCCTCGAGCACGACGGTACTACCCCTTGAGCACGACGGTACGACCATTGAGCACGACGGCACGACCCATTGAGCACGACGGTACGACCTTTGAGCACGACGGTACGACCCCTTGAGCACGACGGTACGACCCCTTGAGCACGACGGTACGACCCCTTGAGTACGACTTTGCGACCCTTGAATGACCACGCCATGACCAATGTGCATGATGGCTTAGTCTTTGCCATGACCCTAGAGGGTCTGTGGGCCAGTGATAAGCCTGATAGATAGATAGATAGGTGGCTATAGAGATCGATAGATAACAGATTGATAGGTAGATGGATAGACAGATAGATGGTGACGCATTCAGGATAGATATACGCATCTGGTTGCCATTGTCTTCGCAGTCGATAGATATTTTTTTTTCCCCATAATTCTTCGTACTGATTTAGCCACTAACATGGGAAAGGGACAGATGGTTTCCTCAGCCGCTCCGTGAGCGGCATCAATGCCACTCCCGCCCCGAGCTCTTCACTGGTGGTCATTGATGACCTACGCTGGTCATTGATGACCTGCGGTGGTCAGTGATGATCTACGGTGGTCATTGATGACCTACGGTGGTCATTGATGACCTACGGTGGTCATTGATGACCTACGGTGGTCATTGATGACCTACGGTGGTCATTGATGACCTACGGTGGTCAATGATGATCTACGGTGGTCATTGATGACCTACGGTGGTCATTGATGACCTACGGTGGTCAATGATGATCTACGGCGGTCATTGATGACCTCCACTGGTCATTGATGACCTCCACTGGTCATTGATGACCTACGGTCGTCAGTGACGTATTGATGCGGTTGGGTGTTGTAGGGAACCAGTGGAGTTCGATTTAGGCTCCCATTGGTCCACCGTCGACCATCTCCCTCTCAATGGTTACCGGCACTTTACACCCCCCTCACCCCCCCCCCCCGCCAGTAGCATTCCCTCCCCCCTCCCCCACTCTGTCACACACACACACACACACACACACACACACACACACACACACACACACACACACATATACTCTAACTTACTTTTGTCCTTTCAATCCCTCGCTCTCACCCCCACGAGATCTCCATAAATCGTCTCTCTCTCTCTCTCTCTCTCTCTCTCTCTCTCTCTCTCTCTCTCTCTCTCTCTCTCTCTCTCTCTCTCTCTGTATCTTTTATCTCCACTTTCTTTTGATTCTAACCTTTGTACCCTTTCGTTTTCATTCCCCCTCTTGCTTGTATATACACTCTCTCTCTCTCTCTCTCTCTCTCTCTCTCTCTCTCTCTCTCTCTCTCTCTCTCTCTCTCTCTCTCTCTCTCTCTCTCCCTCCCTAGTGTCCTGTATACTTCCCTTCCTCTCGCCTAGTATCATGTATACACCCCCTCGCTACCCCCTTTAGTGTCACGTATTCTTTTCCCCTTCCCTTCCCCCAGTGCCACGTATCCTTCCCCCTTCCCTACCCCCTACTGTCACGTATCCTTCCCCCTTCCCTACCCCCTTATGTCACGTATCCTTCCCCCTTCCCTACCCCCTTATGTCACGTATCCTTCCCCCTTCCCTACCCCCTTATGTCACGTATCCTTCCCCCTTTCTTTCCCTAATATCGCCTATCCATCGCCCCCTTCCCTTCCACCTTGTCACATATACTTTTCCCCTTCCTTCCCCCCCCCCACCAGTGCCATGTATCCTTTCCCATCTCTTCCTCCTCCTCCTCCTCCTTCCCCCCCCCCCCTCTCCCCTAGTGTCATGTATACCCCCCCCCCCCCCCCCCGCCGGTGTCCTGCGTGACCTCCACGCTGCTGGTGGCACCTGAGGTGAGCCAGGAGACGCCCCCCAATCTGGGTAATGGACTCTCCAGGAGAGGTCAGGAGAGGAGGTGAACCTCCCCTCCCTCTCCCTCTCCCCTCCCTCTCCCCTCCCTCTCCCCTCCCTCTCCCCTCCCTGTGGGGAGGGGGAGGATGGGGGCAGGAGAGGAGGGAAGGGAAGGTGGCTCCTAATTTCAGAGCGGACAGGGAGGAAGAGAGAGAGAGAGAGAGAGAGAGAGAGAGAGAGAGAGAGAGAGAGAGATTGGACTAAGAAAGAGAGAGAGGGAGGGGGGTAAAATAGAAGAAAGGGAACAGATGGAAGAGGTGTGATAGCAGAGACGTGGAACGGGTCTGTGGGGAGATGAGAGAGAGAGAGAGAGAGAGAGAGAGAGAGAGAGAGAGAGAGAGAGAGAGAGAGAGAGAGAGAGAGAGATCTGTCGAAGGAAGAGGAGATGCGGTCTCTTCCCCCCTCTGTTGGAGTGGGTATGGAGTGGCTGGTGGGATGGTTTAGTCCCCAGTTGTGTGGTAGAGGAGTCAGCAGTAGGCACTTCAGTCTGTTCATACAGTGCGTATTGTATTCATAGGTACAGTGTATCGTGTGTATGTGTGTGTGTGTGTGTGTGTGTGTGTGTGTGTGTGTGTGTGTGTGTGTGTGTGTTAAGGGGAGAGATGTTTCCCCCTCGTAAAGCCCTGTCTCTTAAGGGGGGTAGACGTCCTACACTCGTGTTGCCCCCGTCTCTTAACTTGAGTTGTATATTTGTATCATGCATTTACTCCTGTGTGCGCATACACACGCACATACACCAGCCAAAGCCAGGTACCCAGTTATCGACTCGCCAGAAGGAAAGAACGCCTGAGTTGGATGTTGACTGATTACGATATTCAGAGTTTGGTTTGGCCTCTGGTATGATATTCGTACGATATTCGTATGATATTCGAAGTCTGTTCTGCTCTCAGTCGCTTCATGTTCCGGATTATTTTACTGTTAAGATGAGCTTCATGATCAGTTTACTTTAGTTGCACGTCCTCCGCATGGCTAAATGCACTTGACCCCCTTCGTAGACTGATAGGGCGTCACTCGTTAACATGTCGAAGGTCAGATCCGAGTCCTGGCGAATCGTACACGTCGACCAGAAACAACAGGGGTCCCAGCGCTCCGACCTAAGGGGTCCCACTTCTTGCTATTCGGCAGCTGTTGAGAAAGAGTGTGTGTCTCTGAGACGTGTATTCGTTGCTTTGCTGTGTGCTGGCGGGCCTTCAACCCTGCTAGGAAGTCTTCCCCTCAATGCCCACCAGTATTTCCAGCTTCTTGAAACCACTGAGCATTGAGGTATGCCTTACCACTGACACTCCTCTCTTTCCGAACTCACTCCCTCCCTCCCTCCCTCCATCCCTCCCTCACACTCTCACTCCCTCCCTCCCTCCCTCCCTCCATCCCTCCCTCACACTCTCACTTCCTCCCTCCCTCCTTCCCTCTTCCTGTAGATCGAATCCTCCGGTTGTATATTGAGTGAGCACATCGTCTTTCCATCGCTTCTGAGATCGACCCTGGAGTCTTCTCTCCTGCAAGAATTGACTGTCACCAGTGTGTGTGTGTGTGTGTGTGTGTGTGTGTGTGTGTGTGTGTGTGTGTGTGTGTCCTGCATGACTTGAACGATGATGGTATGAGCCCTGCATGACTTGACTGTGTTGGTATGTACCATGCATGCATGACCCGAGTCCTGACTGGGGCGCGTCCTTGCATGGATTGACCGCGACTGGTACGGCGCCGCCCTCCGCATGACCCGACTCTCGCGAGCATGTGTCCTGTGCATGAATTCGAAGCCTGATTCGATTCTGTTTCTCCCCCACCTCGTGAGTGTGTTGCGGTAGACCGTAGCGCCAGCTGCTGAAAATCGCATTGAGGGTGGAAAATGCTGTGTGGGTGGGTTACTTTACCGCCCTGTTTCTCCCTTGGGAGGGCGCTGTGGCGAGGTGTATTGTTTAACCCGAGTGTGTTCTCGTTCTGTGTATTGTACGCTCCTCACGTGCCTTAAGGCAAGCGGAGTTAATGAGGTCATTTGCGTGTGTGCGTGTGTGTGTGTGTGTGTGTGTGTGTGTGTGTGTGTGATTACAGTTGGACCGACAATGATGTTCGAGTGGATGTGATGGTACTTACGGTTTTAGTACACACACACACACACACACACACACACACACACACACACACGCACATACATACATAGACATATGCTCGTATATACCCTCCTAATTACGCGTCCCGTCACATGGAGACCATTTGGATGGGAGGACGCGTTCCCTCAAGGAGCCTCAGAACAGATGGCAGCTTCAATATTTGGTATGTAACCCAAGATCCCCCGTGGTCTATAGCATACCTCCAACCCCCGTCACTCCGCCGTTATGATTGATGTTAATACGACACTACATACCTCCTCCTCCTCCTCCTCCTATATCTCTCCGCCCTCCACTCCACTCCATATGTCACCTCCCATGAGGTGCACCGAGATGAGGGAGGAGGAGGAAGAGGAAGAAGGAGGCGAGATTTTCATTTGTTTGGGATGAACCTGAAAGGGGACAGCTTGAATTCGTCCCTCCTTCAACTGCCACCGACCGATCGCATTAGTCGGACTCCGGGGGCTTCGCAACGAACTGACGAAGGCGCTGACGAAGGAGGAGCTGCCCAGATATAAAAGCAGTCTACGACGACAAACCTCGAGTGTTATCAATGTTTCGTAGGGTGTGGTTACCTGGCAGACCCACTCGAGGGCAATGCAGTAGGCACGATGTGTCGGGTGGTGACCAGCTCGTAATGACCCTTTTGGTGATGTCGTTCTTCGGATGTCCCTTCGGCAGGTGTCCTCTCCCAACCAAGGGGTGTCGATGATGCCCTTGGTGACTTCGCTCACGACCGCTACTACTACTACTACTACACACACACACGGGAGACGTTGGCCAGCTGGTGTCACTCGCCAAACACACCCCACACCCACTCCCGGCCCTCACCGCTGGATGAACTAGACCTCACTCACCCACCAGGGAGCACTACCCTACAGGTGTTGTTATTGTCACTCCCTCCGCCACGTCTCGTTTTCCCCTCCACCTCCCTCGGTCGTCCCCGCCTCCTACATCCACCAGACCCCCGTGCAACTACGCCTCGATGATGGTCTTCACGATGCCATCAAGGACCCAAATAGCAGCCACCCGAGGGAGTCGCATGAGAGCCGTGATGACCAGTGTGTGTGTGTGTGTGTGTGTGTGTGTGTGTGTGTGTGTGTGTGCAGCGAGAGAGAGACATAGTGTGTGTGTGTGTATGCAGCGAGAGAGAGACATAGTGTGCGTGTGTGTGTGTGTGCAGCGAGAGAGAGACAGTGTGTGTGTGTGTGCAGCGAGAGAGAGACATAGTGTGTGTGTGTGTGTGTGTGTGTGTGTGTGTGTGGGTGATTCAGGTTGGGGGACGAGAGACAGAGAGAGAGAGAGGGGAGCATTATTTACTCCACGGGAGATGGGAGTTCGTTGTCGTGTTGCCTGACAGATACTACGGCCATCAAAGGGAAGAATGTCCACCTCCCAAACAACCCTATTGGCTGTCGTGTACAGCGCGGTGGAAGGGTATTACCTGCTGGTACAGCAGTAGCAGTCGTCCAGCTGGTTGATGACGCAGTGGTAGTTGCAGTGGTAGTAGCCACAGAAGCGTCGGTGTAAAATGTAGTCTGAGAGGAGACGGGAGACGAGGGAGCTGTGGTGCTCCCTGGCGAAGCCACCACGTTTGATGTAGGGTTGGCTTTGTATACATAAAACACGTAAACACACACACACACACACACATACACACACACACACCTGGCATAAGGTAGGGCGTGTGTATGTGTGTGTGTATGTGTGTGTGTGTATATATGTGTGTGTGTGTGTGTGTGTGTGTGTGCATAGAAACATAAGGGGGGAGGGGGAAGACATCGTTCATATACATTAAGGTGAAGAGACTGGGCAACACGAGTTTAAAACTCTCTCCCCCCTTAACACACACACACACACACACACACACACACACACACACACACACACACACACACACACACACGTTATCATAATGTTGTTTTACGAGTGCATGACGTGTTTGTCGCCATCAAGGTAATGGATGAGGTGGTTGGTTGGCCTTTTATGTTTGCAGACTTTTATTAAGGGTTCCATTATGATTCATCTCCATGGCAAAGTGGCGGTAAAGACTATGGTATGCGCCTTTTACCTTAATGAGCAACAGGCCTCTCATAATGACGCTGTTTTGAGTCGCTCCGAGTTGTTGCCTGAGGTAAGGTCACAACACAGGTGAGTGACCAGAAGTTACTGCACAGTTCATGTTGTGACGTGTTTAAGTTATTATAAGTAATCATTTTATTGTTATTACTGTCATTGTTATTGTTATCTTTATTATAACTTTTGGGTATTGTTATTATTATCATTAGTGTGTGTGTGTGTGTGTGTGTGTGTGTGTGTGTGTGTGTGTGTGTGTTTTCCCCAACACCACCCTAATATTCTGTCTCCCCTTTCATTACTTGTTTATTAACCTCCTCCCGTTTTCTTTCCTGTGGGTCGGTCTCGCCCCCCGACGCCTACCGATCCTTGTCACAAATATTCCAGGCCCGGGCACAAAGGCGCCTCATTACGAATTCATAATATGCGAGGTGGGACCAAAGAGGTGAAAAGGCTGGTGTCGTCACTGTGAAACGCTGCTATATAAATATTCAAATTAGCCGGCATTGTCTTGTGCTGAGAACGCCAATGATTGTGAGATGATTAAAACTCGCTGGGCCTGAAAGAAAACGGGAGTTGGTTGAGCGCTTCTTTCAATAATTGAGCCCCTCAGAAGACTCCTTTACTGATAGGGGTAGACACAAGAAGAGGGAGGAGGTGTAGGGGTGTGTGTGTGTGTGTGTGTGTGTGCCTTAAAAGACCCCTTTATTGATAGGAGTAGAGAGAAGAGGGAGGACTGTGGGGTGTGTGTGTGTGTGCCTTAAAAGACCCCTTTATTGATAGGAGTAGAGAGAAGAGGGAGGAGGTGTGGGGTGTGTGTGTGTGTCTTAAAAGACCCCTTTATTGATAGGAGTAGAGAGAAGAGGGAGGAGGTGTGTGTGTGTGTGTGTGTGTATGTGTGTGTGTGTGTGTGTGTGTGTGTGTGTGTGTGTGTGCCTTAAAAGACCCCTTTATTGATAGGAGTAGAGAGAAGAGGGAGGAGGTGGCTGGGTGTGGGTAGATGTGGGAGTAATGAGGAAGGAGACATCATTGGTAAGGCGTGTAATTGGGGCTTGGTCAAGGAAGGGGGAAAAAAGCCATCTGTCCCTCCACAGGAAAAGGCAGAGGAGGTAGGATGAAGGGCAAAGGGGGTGGGATGGGGGTGTAGAAGGTGATAGGACGGGGTCTTGTGGGTCGGGAGGGTGCGAATTCGTGTGGATAGGAGATGGAGAGCGGTTCGAATCCTACCCGCGTCATTGAATCGCCAGTCAAGGCAGCTTTTTTCATACTCCCAGTCGTTTTGGTAACTTCACTCAGTGTCGTTCCGGGAGTCGACACTGAGTGTCATCCCCTATTTTCACTACCCCACTGGTGAGTAAAGGCCCCATTGACCCTCTAGCACCCACCCCATCCCCCACAGGGTACTCATTCCACTCACGTATCTCACCTCTTCACTCTGTGAAGTTCAGTGGAGAGTGCTCACCTCAACTAGCGAGTTTCAATTTTGGGTGTCCTGTTATTGACATGAAGGATAGAATATGGGGTGAGTCCAGTCACCCGGGATGATTGCAAGACCTTGGAGCAAATCCAATACGAGAACTAAAAAAGACCTTGAATTATTTAGCTTATAAAAGAAAAGGAGATTTGATTGAGAATGGAATAACACTTGTGGCTTAGGTGTTGTATGTTAGTTTAGGTTAGGTTTTGGGCTTGCCAGCCACCGTTACGAACTGAGGTGGATGTAGTGAGGAATCTCGAACATAGATGGCTCTCTACCATCTCACTCGGATGTAGTGAGGAATCTCGAACATAGATGGCTCTCTACCATCTCACTCGAATTTGCTACAGTTTCGCGCCGGATTGCCGGAGGGATTTCTATGTTTGGTTGTACTCATCGCAAGATTCTTTCTGATCCGCTGGACTTGGGAGGCTGCATATCCCCTCATGCCGTGTCTTTTGATGTCGGCGAATATTTAGGTTCGAATCCCACTGCCTCCCTAGTCTGGGAGTGTTCGTAAATCCTCTTAAGATAAATATGGCTCAGCAAATGGGGCTTGTTTCTCCACATATATTTTCGCGCGTGTGCCAACAACTTTGCCCGTCAAATTATTCACAGTATTATTATCTAAGCCACGGCTGACACAGCGTGTGTATGATGAACTGATAAAGGGCTCCTAGGATTCTATGATTTATATGCAATATATATATATTTTTTTCCTAGTATGTACATGCGTTCCACCTGTACTGAATTCATTTCTCTGCTCCTTTGTACATTTTGAAAACTGCATGGCTGTTCTGCCTCGTACAATCTCTCTAAAGTTTACATCTGTTGTTCTTTGCCTCCCAGTAGCTTGTCTATATATGTATATAATATATATATATATATATATATATTTTATATATATATATATATATATATATATATATATACATATATATATAAAGATGTGATTAATACACGACAGTGCACTTGGGAACTTATCGTGTTTCATTTCCCCGTGGACTCGTAGAAAAATATATATATATATATATATATATATATATATATATATATATAAGAGAGAGAGAGAGAGAGAGAGAGAGAGAGAGAGAGAGAACGCCCCTTCCTCCTCCTCCTCCTCCTCCTTCCCCCCCCCCCTCTCCCCTAGTGTCATGTATACCCCCCCTCCCCCCCGCCGGTGTCCTGCGTGACCTCCACGCTGCTGGTGGCACCTGAGGTGAGCCAGGAGACGCCCCCAATCTGGGTAATGGACTCTCCAGGAGAGGTCAGGAGAGGAGGTGAACCTCCCCTCCCTCTCCCCTCCCTCTCCCCTCCCTCTCCCCTCCCTCTCCCCTCCCTGTGGGGAGGGGGAGGATGGGGGCAGGAGAGGAGGAGGGAAGGGAAGGTGGCTCCTAATTTCAGAGCGGACAGGGAGGAAGAGAGAGAGAGAGAGAGAGAGAGAGAGAGAGAGAGAGAGAGAGAGAGAGAGAGAGAGAGGTAAAATAGAAGAAAGGGAACAGATGGAAGAGGTGTGATAGCGGAGATGTGGAACGGGTCTGTGGGGAGATGAGAGAGAGAGAGAGAGAGAGAGAGAGAGAGAGAGAGAGAGAGATCTGTCGAAGGAAGAGGAGATGCGGTCTCTTCCCCCCTCTGTTGGAGTGGGTATGGAGTGGCTGGTGGGATAGTTTAGTCCCCAGTTGTGTGGTAGAGGAGTCAGCAGTAGGCACTTCAGTCTGTTCATACAGTGCGTATTGTATTCATAGGTACAGTGTATCGTGTGTGTGTGTGTGTGTGTGTGTGTGTGTGTGTGTGTGTGTGTGTTAAGGGGAGAGATGTTTCCCCCTCGTAAAGCCCTGTCTCTTAAGGGGGGTAGACGTCCTACACTCGTGTTGCCCCCGTCTCTTAACTTGAGTTGTATATTTGTATCATGCATTTACTCCTGTGTGCGCATACACACGCACATACACCAGCCAAAGCCAGGTACCCAGTTATCGACTCGCCAGAAGGAAAGATCAACGCCTGAGTTAGATGTTGACTGATTACGATATTCAGTGTTTGGTCTGGCCTCTGGTATGATATTCGTATGATATTCGTCTGATATTCGTATGATATTCGAAGTCTGTTCTGCTCTCAGTCGCTTCATGTTCCGGATTATTTTACTGTTAAGATGAGCTTCATGATCAGTTTGCTTTAGTTGCACGTCTTCCGCGTGCCTAAATGCACTTGACCCCCTTCATAGACTGATAGGGCGTCACTCGTTAACATGTCAAAGGTCAGATCCGAGTCCTGGCGAATCGTACACGTCGACCAGAAACAACAGGGGTCCCAGCGCTCCGACCTAAGGGGTCCCACTTCTTGCTATTCGGCAGCTGTTGAGAAAGAGTGTGTGTCTCTGAGACGTGTATTCGTTGCTTTGCTGTGTGCTGGCGGGCCTTCAACCCTGCTAGGAAGTCTTCCCCTCAATGCCCACCAGTATTTCCAGCTTCTTGAAACCACTGAGCATTGAGGTATGCCTTACCACTGACACTCCTCTCTTTCCGAACTCACTCCCTCCCTCCATCCCTCCCTCCCTCACACTCTCACTTCCTCCCTCCCTCCCTCCCTCCCTCCCTCCCTCACACTCTCACTTCCTCCCTCCCTCCTTCCCTCTTCTTGTAGATCGAATCCTCCGGTTGTATATTGAGTGAGCACATCGTCTTTCCATCGCTTCTGAGATCGACCCTGGAGTCTTCTCTCCTGCATGAATTGACTGTCACCAGTGTGTGTGTGTGTGTGTGTGTGTGTGTGTGTGTGTCCTGCATGACTTGAACGATGATGGTATGAGCCCTGCATGACTTGACTGTGTTGGTATGTACCATGCATGCATGACCCGAGTCCTGACTGGGGCGCGTCCTTGCATGGATTGACCGCGACTGGTACGGCGCCGCCCTCCGCATGACCCGACTCTCGCGAGCATGTGTCCTGTGCATGAATTCGAAGCCTGATTCGATTCTGTTTCTCCCCCACCTCGTGAGTGTGTTGCGGTAGACCGTAGCGCCAGCTGCTGAAAATCGCATTGAGGGTGGAAAATGCTGTGTGGGTGGGTTACTTTACCGCCCTGTTTCTCCCTTGGGAGGGCGCTGTGGCGAGGTGTATTGTTTAACCCGAGTGTGTTCTCGTTCTGTGTATTGTACGCTCCTCACGTGCCTTAAGGCAAGCGGAGTTAATGAGGTCATTTGCGTGTGTGCGTGTGTGTGTGTGTGTGTATGTGTGTGTGTGTGTGTGTGTGTGTGTGATTACAGTTGGACCGACAATGATGTTCGAGTGGATGTGATGGTACTTACGGTTTTAGTACACACACACACACACACACACACACACACACACACACACACACACACACACACATACATACATAGACATATGCTCGTATATACCCTCCTAATTACGCGTCCCGTCACATGGAGACCATTTGGATGGGAGGACGCGTTCCCTCAAGGAGCCTCAGAACAGATGGCAGCTTCAATATTTGGTATGTAACCCAAGATCCCCCGTGGTCTATAGCATACCTCCAACCCCCGTCACTCCGCCGTTATGATTGATGTTAATACGACACTACATCCCTCCTCCTCCTCCTCCTATATCTCTCCGCCCTCCACTCCACTCCATATGTCACCTCCCATGAGGTGCACCGAGATGAGGGAGGATGAGGAGGAGGAGGAAGAGGAAGAAGGAGGAGGCGAGATTTTCATTTGTTTGGGATGAACCTGAAAGGGGACAGTTTGAATTCGTCCCTCCTTCAACTGCCACCGACCGATCGCATTAGTCGGACTCCGGGGGCTTCGCAACGAACTGACGAAGGCGCTGACGAAGGAGGAGCTGCCCAGATGTAAAAGCAGCCCACGATGACAAACCTCGAGTGTTATCAATGTTTCGTAGGGTGTGGTTACCTGGCAGACCCACTCGAGGGTCGTGCAGTAGGCACGATGTGTCGGGTGGTGACCAGCTCGTAATGACCCTTTTGGTGATGTCGTTCTTCGGATGTCCCTTCGGCAGGTGTCCTCTCCCAACCAAGGGATGTCGATGATGCCCTTGGTGACTTCGCTCACGACCGCTGCTACTACTACTACCACACACACACACGGGAGACGTTGGCCAGCAGGTGTCACTCGCCAAACACACCCCACACCCACCTCCGGCCCTCACCGCTGGATCAACTAGACCTCACTCACCCACCAGGGAGCACCACCCTACAGGTGTTGTTATTGTCACTCCCTCCGCCACGTCTCGTTTTCCCCTCCACCTCCCTCGGTCGTCCCCGCCTCCTACATCCACCAGACCCCCGTGCAACTACGCCTCGATGATGGTCTTCACGATGCCATCAAGGACCCAAATAGCAGCCACCCGAGGGAGTCGCATGAGAGCCGTGATGACCAGTGTGTGTGTGTGTGTGTGTGTGTGTGTGTGTGTGTGTGTGTGTGCAGCGAGAGAGAGACATAGTGTGTGTGTGTGTGTGTGTGTGTGTGTGTGTGTGTGTCTGGGTGATTCAGGTTGGGGGAGGAGAGACAGAGAGAGAGTGAGAGGGAGGGGAGCATTATTTACTCCACGGGAGATGGGAGTTCGTTGTCGTGTTGCCTGACAGATACTACGGCCATCAAAGGGAAGAATGTCCACCTCCCAAACAACCCTATTGGCTGTCGTGTACAGCGCGGTGGAAGGGTATTACCTGCTGGTACAGCAGTAGCAGTCGTCCAGCTGGTTGATGACGCAGTGGTAGTTGCAGTGGTAGTTGCAGTGGTAGTAGCCACAGAAGCGTCGGTGTAAAATGTAGTCTGAGAGGAGACGGGAGACGAGGGAGCTGTGGTGCTCCCTGGCGAAGCCACCACGTTTGATGTAGGGTTGGCTTTGTATACATAAAACACGTAAACACACACACGCACACACACACACACACACACACACACACACACACACACACGTTATCATAATGTTGTTTTACGAGTGCATGACGTGTTTGTCGCCATCAAGGTAATGGATGAGGAGGTTGGTTGGCCTTTTATGTTTGCAGACTTTTATTAAGGGTTCCATTATGATTCATCTCCATGGCAAAGTGGCGGTAAAGACTATGGTATGCGCCTTTTACCTTAATGAGCAACAGGCCTCTCATAATGACGCTGTTTTGAGTCGCTCCGAGTTGTTGCCTGAGGTAAGGTCACAACACAGGTGAGTGACCAGAAGTTACTGCACAGTTCATGTTGTGACGTGTTTAAGTTATTATAAGTAATCATTTTATTGTTATTACTGTCATTGTTATTGTTATCTTTATTATAACTTTTGGGTATTGTTATTATTATCATTAGTGTGTGTGTGTGTGTGTGTGTGTGTGTGTGTGTTTTCCCCAACACCACCCTAATATTCTGTCTCCCCTTTCATTACTTGTTTATTAACCTCCTCCCGTTTTCTTTCCTGTGGGTCGGTCTCGCCCCCCGACGCCTACCGATCCTTGTCACAAATATTCCAGGCCCGGGCACAAAGGCGCCTCATTACGAATTCATAATATGCGAGGTGGGACCAAAGAGGTGAAAAGGCTGGTGTCGTCACTGTGAAACGCTGCTATATAAATATTCAAATTAGCCGGCATTGTCTTGTGCTGAGAACGCCAATGATTGTGAGATGATTAAAACTCGCTGGGCCTGAAAGAAAACGGGAGTTGGTTGAGCGCTTCTTTCAATAATTGAGCCCCTCAGAAGACTCCTTTACTGATAGGGGTAGACACAAGAAGAGGGAGGAGGTGTAGGGGTGTGTGTGTGTGTGTGTGTGTGCCTTAAAAGACCCCTTTATTGATAGGAGTAGAGAGAAGAGGGAGGAGTGTGGGGTGTGTGTGTGTGTGCCTTAAAAGACCCCTTTATTGATAGGAGTAGAGAGAAGAGGGAGGAGGTGTGGGGGGTGTGTGTGTGTTTTAAAAGACCCCTTTATTGATAGGAGTAGAGAGAAGAGGGAGGAGGTGTGTGTGTGTGTGTGTGTGTATGTGTGTGTGTGTGTGTGTGTGTGTGCCTTAAAAGACCCCTTTATTGATAGGAGTAGAGAGAAGAGGGAGGAGGTGGTTGGGTGTGGGTAGATGTGGGAGTAATGAGGAAGGAGACATCATTGGTAAGGCGTGTAATTGGGGCTTGGTCAAGGAAGGGGGAAAAAAGCCATCTGTCCCTCCACAGGAAAAGGCAGAGGAGGTAGGATGAAGGGCAAAGGGGGTGGGATGGGGGTGTAGAAGGTGATAGGACGGGGTCTTGTGGGTCGGGAGGGTGCGAATTCGTGTGGATAGGAGATGGAGAGCGGTTCGAATCCTACCCGCGTCATTGAATCGCCAGTCAAGGCAGCTTTTTTCATACTCCCAGTCGTTTTGGTAACTTCACTCAGTGTCGTTCCGGGAGTCGACACTGAGTGTCATCCCCTATTTTCACTACCCCACTGGTGAGTAAAGGCCCCATTGACCCTCTAGCACCCACCCCATCCCCCACAGGGTACTCATTCCACTCATGTATCTCACCTCTTCACTCTGTGGCTCTGTGAAGTTCAGTGGAGAGTGCTCACCTCAACTAGCGAGTTTCAATTTTGGGTGTCCTGTTATTGACATGAAGGATAGAATATGGGATGAGTCCAGTCACCCGGGATGATTGCAAGACCTTGGAGCAAATCCAATACGAGAACTAAAAAAGACCTTGAATTATTTAGCTTATAAAAGAAAAGGAGATTTGATTGAGAATGGAATAACACTTGTGGCTTAGGTGTTGTATGTTAGTTTAGGTTAGGTTTTGGGCTTGCCAGCCACCGTTACGAACTGAGGTGGATGTAGTGAGGAATCTCGAACATAGATGGCTCTCTACCATCTCACTCGGATGTAGTGAGGAATCTCGAACATAGATGGCTCTCTACCATCTCACTCGGATGTAGTGAGGAATCTCGAACATAGATGGCTCTCTACCATCTCACTCGAATTTGCTACAGTTTCGCGCCGGATTGCCGGAGGGATTTCTGTGTTTGGTTGTACTCATCGCAAGATTCTTTCTGATCCGCTGGACTTGGGAGGCTGCATATCCCCTCATGCCGTGTCTTTTGATGTCGGCGCATATTTAGGTTCGAATCCCACTGCCTCCCTAGTCTGGGAGTGTTCGTAAATCCTCTTAAGATAAATATGGCTCAGCAAATGGGGCTTGTTTCTCCACATATATTTTCGCGCGTGTGCCAACAACTTTGCCCGTCAAATTATTCACAGTATTATTATCTAAGCCACGGCTGACACAGCGTGTGTATGATGAACTGATAAAGGGCTCCTAGGATTCTATGATTTATATGCAATATATATATATTTTTTTCCTAGTATGTACATGCGTTCTACCTGTACTGAATTCATTTCTCTGCTCCTTTGTACATTTGGAAAACTGCATGGCTGTTCTGCCTCGTACAATCTCTCTAAAGTTTACATCTGTTGTTCTTTGCCTCCCAGTAGCTCTTATATATATATATATATATATATATATATATATATATATATATATATATATATATATATATATATATATATAAAGATGTGATTAATACACGACAGTGCACTTGGGAACTTATCGTGTTTCATTTCCCCGTGGACTCGTACAAAAAGAATATATATATATATATATATATATATATATATATATATATACAGAGAGAGAGAGAGAGAGAGAGAGAGAGAACGCCCCGAGAAGCTGCTGTGTTGTTCAGCGTTTCCTGAAAGTTGGGTTCTGGTGTCCTGTGAAGGCGCCGTGTCTCACCGCCAGCTCGAGATCTCGCTTCCTGCCTCCCATTTCCTCTCTCCCTCCATGTCTATGTTTCCCCTCCTCCTCCTCCTCCTCCTCCTCCTCTGTTTCCCGTCTTTTAACCTCTTCCGTTCTCTTCCTCATTGTCATGAGCTGGCGCCATATCCGGATTTCTATGACCTTGGATTTCCTCCCCAATCTCCCCCCTCCCCCTGCCCCCCCATACCGCCATTTAAGAGGAGAGAAATTTTGGGGAGGTAGGAAATGGGGGGGAGGGGGAATAGCTTAGGTTGATAAGAAAGAGCCTTGGGGTACCCCCCTTAGGGCTGTCGGAAGGGGGTGTTTCTCTCTCTCTCTCTCTCTCTCTCTCTCTCTCTCTCTCTCTCTCTCTCTCTCTCTCTCTCTCTCTCTCTCACTCACTCCGTCATTTGTCCAATGTGTGGGGGGACCTGGCTATACATGTGAGAAGGGTCTATAGTAATGAGGGAATAAATAGGTTCTATATATATATATATATATATATATATATATATATATATATATATATATATATATATATATATATATATATTCCTCTCTCACTTCCTCTATAGCTAACGTAGGATAGATATGAAAGCCTTTTACTTTTCTTTTTCTTTTTTAAATCGCTATAGACGCGAGTGCGTCCGTCAAACTTATCCTAAAAGTGTTGAGAGAGCCTTCCCTTCCTGTATTATCACCTGCACAAAAATAAAAGAAAAAAAAGAGGAAGGAGACAAACGAGAATTCTTTCTTCGAAGGCTCAGACGTCTGTCACTGGCGCTACGTCCCTGAGGTGGGAAAGGCGGCCCCACACACACACACACACACACACACACACACACACACACATTTTATATATATATATATATATATATATATATATATAGATATAGAGAGAGAGAGAGAGAGAGAGAGAGAGAGAGAGAGAGAGAGAGAGAGAGAGAGAACAAAATCCTGGTATTGCTCACAACAAAGAGAAAACTTAAAAGTGTATGAGTGTGAGTTTTGTGTATAGTCGTAAACAACAGTATTATACCGAATTTAACAAGCCCCTCATGTTTGTCATTTGGATTTAAACGCGATGAAAGAGCCGAACTATTTAATGTGTAATGCTTGATCTAAAAGCGCACGGCACCAGAGTCGTTTAAACTTGAGCGTTTGATACGGGAGGGAGGGAGGGAAGGAGGGAGGAGGGAGGGAGGGAAGGAGGGAGGGAGGGAATATCAAAGTTTATCGTGTAAACATTTTTTTTTTTTTTTGATACTTAAGAAGAGAAAAAATGTATATGTATAAGAGATTGTCATTGTCTTTGTGTGTGTGTCTGTGTGTGTGTGTGTGTGTGTGTGTGTGTGTGTGTGTGTGTGTTATTGTTGTTGTGATGGTCAGGGGTTGTCATTTTTTTTTTCTTAAATAAAAGTTGCTTTGTAAGGTTTTATTGTTTTGCCCTGGGGTGGAGGAAGTCTTTGTGCTTCGTGAGGTAGGGGGGTTAATGTTTTATACGAAAAAAAGGAGGGGGTGTGTAGGATGGGGTTGGAGTGGGGGGTGGGATGGGGTTTTAACATTGTTTTCTATTGTTTGAAACCCCATTTGTCTTCATAGCATTTCGTCTTGATTATATATATATATATATATATATATATATATATATATATATATATATATATATATATATATATATATATATATATATATATATCTTCACCTTAGCCTCCACAAGATAATGATCAGACATCCCTCCAGTTGCACCTCTCAGCACATTAACATCCAAAAGTCTCTCTTTCGCGCGCCTGTCAATTAACACGTAATCCAATAACGCTCTCTGGCCATCTCTCCTACTTACATAAGTATACTTATATATATATATATATATATATATATATATATATATATATATATATATATATATATATATATATGTGTGTGTGTGTGTGTGTGTGTGTGTGTGTTTGGCGAGGGAGGCCCCTCGATTGTGGAAAAGAACCCAGTTCCTCCCTCGCCCCCCCAACTGTTGTGAGGGCAATACCATATCCCCCCTGACCCCCTCACTTTGAAGATTGTATCTACAAGATGTCAGGAGGGAACAGGGCCGTTTTATACGCATGTATGAATCACCAATTAAGATTCTCCTCATTTCTAACGTCATTGTAAATGCATTTTGAGTGAGGTTTGTGATTCGTAGGGAGGGGGAAAAAAATGTGTATCGTTTGAATTTAATGGCGAGTGGTTGAATTGTATTATGTGTGTGTACTGTAAGAATCATCATTTATGAGTTTAGGGAGTAAATATGTAAGAGACAGATTCGAGATTATAGTATTAAGCTTTTCACAAACTTTTTAGTAATATTACAGATCTGATAGTATATATATTATCTAATGAGAGCTGAATAAGCGACTTGAATCTAACTTAGAAAAGAGAAGGTCAGGAGGTGATCAAACACAAAGTATTCAAAGTTATCAAAGTCTTCCTTAATCCTGATCTCAATACCCTTCTTAGGATTTGACTCGCCTGGTTTCAAACGTAACGATGGATACAGACTCCTGGGGCAAACGTTTTGCCTTAGGTAAGGCGAAGTACTTCATCCACAACAGGGCTGTTGACATATGGAATGATACGACAGTTAAGAGTGATTGAAAACAGTGCTATAGATACGTGTAAGAATAGACTTGATAGGTATTTTGCTTCATGTACATGCCTTGCATTGTTTGTGCTTCCTTTGTCTTATTGACAGTTTACAGGTATTACTCTATACATAATGTGTATGCCTTCTTACTTTTACCACCGTGATCTGTGGGTGTCTGACGTCTTCCATTATCACAAATAGCCTCGAAAGGACCCATTGGTCTGTTGCTGTTTGAATTCCTCTGTATTCCTCTATATTCTTTGTATTCTTTGTATTTTGTATTCCTCTGTATTCTTTGTATTTTGTATTCCTCTGCATTCTTTGTATTCCTCTGTATTTTTTGTATTCCTCTGTATTCTTTGTATTCTGTATTCCTCTGCATTCTTTGTATTTTGTATTCCTCTTTATGCTTTGTATTCCTCTGTATTTTTTGTATCAATCTGTATTCATTGTAAGTCTGAGCAGATATCACTAGTAATAGAGGCTCGTTAAAGAACTTCCCACTTCAAAGGAGTCTACATTCTCCTTCTCCTGGACGTAGCGCAGCCATAGTGCTTCAGGAACCTTTAAAAAGATCCTGTTAACACCAGGGCTGTTATAGAGATTGGCCTCTTGGTAATTATATATATATATATATATATATATATATGTGTGTGTGTGTGTGTGTGTGTGTGTTCATTTATTTATTCATTTGTGTGTGTGTGTGTATATATATATCATTTCATTCTTTTAGTTTTAATGAAGTTGCTCTGGTTTTTGAAATATATGACACAAATATGCATTTGATTTTTCATATCAGTCCAGCTGTTATTGCTCTGTGTTACGGCGCGTGCATTTTCCCATTGCCGCCCCCCCGACAGAGGAGGGGGTTGGAAAAAATATATATTTACAATTTCCATACTGAACATAGTCGTCTATTATCAATTTTCATTCCACTGATGTTCTTTATGAGTCCCCCCCCCCTCACATTTTTTTTTTCGTTCTTATTCTCATATATGGTCTATTTTCATATGTGCTCTATTCTCATATATGCTCTATTCTCGTATATGGTCTATTTTCATAGGTGCTCTATTTTCATATATGCTCTATTCTCGTATATGGTCTATTTTCATAGGTGCTCTATTCTCAAATATGCTCTATTCTCGTATACGTTCTATTTTCATATGTGCTCTATTTTCATATATGCTCTATTCTCGTATATGGTCTGTTTTCATATGTGCTCTATTCTCATATATGCTCTATTCTCGTATATGGTCTATTTTCATAGGTGCTCTATTCTCATATATGCTCTATTCTCATATATGGTCTATTTTCATAGGTGCTCTATTCTCAGAGATGCTCTATTCTCGTATATGGTCTATTTTCGTAGGTGCTCTATTCTCATATATGCTCTATTCTCGTATATGGTCTATTTTCATATGTGCTCTGTTCTCAGAGATGCTCTATTCTCATATATGCTCTCTCTCTCTCTCTCTCTCTCTCTCTCTCTCTCTCTCTCTCTCTCTCTCTCTCTCTCTCTCTCTCTCTCTCTCTTATCTATCTGTGTGTTTCCATTTTACAGACACTCATGCATGCAGTAGTTGTTAGCGTCGCTTACCATGGTTCTCGCGAGGGCCTGCCCAGGGTTCGAATCCTGGATGCGGCAATCGGCCCACTGTCAACCCAGCTGTTCATCTCACCCTATAGGGCTGATTGATTTATGGGTACCTGGCTTAAGCTAGGGTATGTATATGTTTGTGTGTGTGTGTGTGTGTGTGTGTGTGTGTGTGTGTGTGTGTGTGTGTGTGTGTGTGTACATGTGATTACCGTATTTTTAATTACATATTTTTGATACATATGGAGGAATCTTACACTTACGTGTGTTCACATAAGTAGAGACATGGTACTTGTACAAGGGTAAGAGATAGGAGAACATAAGTGTAAAACACTGTCCCCTTAACACACACACACACACACACACACACACACACACACACACACACACACACACACACCTCCCCGAGTATGCGTATGTGGGGTTGGGGAAGCGGCATTTGAGGTTAACTTTTAAAACCGTGGCCTGTTAAGTGGAGGCCAGGAAAGTTCAGCACCATTTAGCCTGAGAGGAGATACAGAAAATGGGGGGGGGGATATAGAAGATGGGAGTTGGGTTACTTGGAGGGGATACTTATGGCAAGTTTATTTCAGAAGCGATAATTTATTTTTGCTGTGCCTACGTCAGGCGAGGCCTACATGTAGGGTTTGACGAGGCGAGCCAAGATGACCTGAGTGTATAGAGAGGGAGAGAGAGAAGAAGGGAGTATTACCATCAGATTGTGACGTGAGAGAGAGAGAGAGAGAGAGAGAGAGAGAGAGAGAGAGAGAGAGAGAGAGAGAGAGAGAGAGAGAGAGACTGACAACAGACTCCCCCTTCACCCCCAAAAAGGTCTGCTGCTGTGTCTGTAGCCTACCAACAATCATCACCATCACCCCCGAAACCCCCCACCAACCAACCAAACCCCCAGAGAAAAAGAAACGACTGAAACATCTTTCACACACACACGAGTCGTCGTCAAACGCCATCAACACCTCGAGACATACAACAGCTTATCTCTCTCTCTGAGCTGGCCGCGAGAGGACGACGGCATTTGCTGAATTATATGTACGTATTAGTACATACAACAGACCGCCCCTCCCCCCCAAAAAAAATATAGATCGTCCGTTAGGTCTCGCAAAGAGAGAGAGATAGAAAAAAAATATTAACATTCGTTCATGTTTGGCCAGACTTCTTTTGTGTGTGTGTGTGTGTGTGTGTGTGTGTACATATTTGATAAAGATAGGAAAAAAATTGAAACACAATAAACGCAATAAACGCCACTGGAAACCCATCGACATAGTGCAAATACCGGCCCAGATTCCATGGACATGTACGTGAAACGAACTGGAAAGGGAGTGGGGGAAAAAAAAGGGGAATATGGGGGTGTTGTGTTGGGTGTGTGTGTGTGGGATGGGGGGTTCTCATACCTACGTTACAAGGCCTCAAACTCTAAATGCACTTGTGGATATGAATACAAGCCCGGGGGAACCAGACTAGCTAGTATTATGAGCTGGAATGATATTCGATTCTGTTGGGTGACACTTGTAGCAGCCACAGGGCCGGCCTCTGAGTAACTGGCTGACGAGGATGTATACGCATGCGTATACGCAGACGAGGATATACGTGCGTATACGCAGACGAGGATGTATACGTATGCGTATACGCAGACGAGGATATATATACGTATACGCAGATGAGGATATATATACGTATACGCAGACGAGGATATATATATAAGTATACGCAGGCGAGGATTATATACGTATACAAAATAGATACAGCGAGAGCTTGGCCAACCACTCCGATGGCGGACATTAGTTGACTGGAGTCATTATCACCAAACCATTGTAAAAGAGGAGTCATCATATACCTCACTGAGCACGGCTCGCTCGTTTGTACTGCCTCATTTTCTAATAAACTCATAATTGCTCTCATACACTGCAGGGGAAATGGCGGGAGGTGGTGGTGGGTTTATGGATTCCTTTTAAGGCCTAGTTTCGACCTATGTCAAATCCGTTTTGAGCTGCCGTTCACAGGTCGAGCGTGAGGGGGGTGTGTGCGCACAGTGACCTGCCATGTGATATCAGAAGGTAACAAAACCCCTTTGGGAGTGAGGAGGTTTCTTTGAGGAGACTTGGGCTTCGCAGTGGACAACAGCCTCGCCAGAGGTGACCTTCCGCTTGCAGTGCAACCTCAAGAAGGCAGAGTCCGGTAGCGCCATTAATGCATTGGCAAGGTTCAGTGCGAAAGAGGTTGTTTGACTAACATACCCTCTAAGACAAGGAGGGTTTCAAACGCGCACACAGAGTGAGCGAGGACGCGAATATGATGTTTGGTAATATTTGACCGACACCGTCACTTGTGCAGTGAACATTAATGTTATTCATTTCGACAACTGACTCTTAATATTATCGAAACAGTATTGCATAACCTAACAGGGCGATTTTCCCTTCAGCGTCAGTGAAGAATAGGCGAATGATAATTCAAATGAATAACTCCCTTGCGAAAATAATTCCCATTTTATCATATGCCTGAGAGGAGGACATTATCAGTATTGCCTCTGTCTCTTTCTTTAGAACGAGGTAAATCTATCGTTAACACACGGGTCGTCTCGAGTAAGACGGAAACACTAAATTTAACTTTTGATTACAGCAGTTTACTGACCTCTGTATTTAAGAAGATACCGATGCCAAGCAGGTTGCGGAAGTCAATATTCAAGAGGATGCGGATCCCACACACAATAGGGGAAAGGTGTCTGTGATCCTGTATTTCAATATAAACAGTTTCAGTCGTGATTCACACGTGTACGTTCCACATCGCAAGTGTGTTTATATGTTATTTCCAGGGTATACCACAACCTCGTGGAGCGAGTTCCACAAGAATCTCTCGGATCCCCGAGGCGTGTTGAGGGATAGTCATACATTTGCATACGTCCTGACGACCCCAAAGAATGTGTGAGGCGATAGCGAAATGGTGATGGAAACGTTGCGTAGCGTGTCACACGCTACGCATTAACCTCCTTCAGTGCGTCGCTATGACCGTTTCATAATTGTATACCGGTCCTTGAGCATGACGGTACAGCGGATCGTATCAAGGACCGGGTTGTCTGATTCACCGTCGTGTTTAAGGGTTCGTGTCGTCGTCTTTAAGGGGACGTGTCGTTGTGTTCAAGGGTTCGTGTCGTTGTGTTCGAGGGGACGTGTCGTCGTGTTCAAATGTTCGTGACGTTGTGTTCAAGGGGACGTGTCGTCGTGTTCAAGTGTTCGTGACGTCGTGTTCAAGGGGACGTGTCGTCGTGTTCAAGGGGACGTGTCGTCGTGTTCAAGGGGACGTGTCGTGCGCAAGGGTTGTACCGTCGCAACACACGGGTCGTAACATGGTGGACAATTGTCGCGCCGTCGTGTCGTCTTCAAGAGTATGACCATCGCGTTCAGTGGGTGAAGACGCGAGAGAGAGAGAGAGAGAGAGAGAGAGAGAGAGAGAGAGAGAGAGAGAGAGAGAGAGAGAGAGAGGTAAACGTTTACGGGCAAACGTTTGTGTGTGTGTGTGTGTGTGTGTGTGTGTGTGTGTGTGTGTATGTGTGAGGGATGTGGCCAGACGTTGCTCTGAGAGAGAGAGATAGAGAGAGAGAGAGAGAGAGAGAGAGAGAGAGAGAGAGAGAGAGAGAGAGAGAGAGAGAGAGAGAGACAGACAGACAGACAGACAGACAGACAGACAGAGAAAGAGAATATGTTTCATCTTAGACCAAGAGAAGTAAAAAAAAAAAAGGGGGTCTTTTGTCATCTCTGCGAATGACTCCCATCTTGTTCCTCGTGCTAACAACCTTCGCACTAACAACCTTCGCACTAACAACCCTCATACTAACAACCCTCGTACTAACAACCTTCATACTGACACATCCTCATACTGACACATCCCCCTCATACTGACCCCCTCATACTGACACCCCTCATACTGACACATCCTCATACTGACACATCCCCCTCATACTGACCCCCTCATACTGACACCCCTCATACTGACACATCCTCATACTGACACATCCCCCTCATACTGACCCCCCTCATACTGACACCCCTCATACTGACACATCCTCATACTGACACATCCCCCTCATTTCCATACCCTTTCATCTGCACATGTGTGCCAAACCTCCGCCTTATCTCCTTTCCAGCCGTTCCCCCCTCCCTCTGCCACACACACACACACACACACACACACACACACACACACACACACACACACACACACACACACACACGAGCGCCCGACGCTGGAATAAGATCCCGCTTTTATACCCGTCTTGACGGGGCTTGGAAGACCTCTTTCCCTGCCGTCCAGGTTTTCCAGTCCCGCGGGGTTTATGTGGTCCTGGAATCCGCGGTGGACCTGATTCATCCTGCAGTCATGGTGGCGTCGACGACCCCACCAAGCATCTTGTTACATGTCTCCTCCCCCTGGTTCCTACAAGGCCACATTCTCCTGCAGGATTTTTCCTTAGCGTGTGTCAGTGGGATATGACGTAACACACACACACACACACACACACACACACACACACACACACACTGTTGTATCTCATGGACACGACGGTACAACCATTTGGGTATGGTAGCACTGACCTTTGACCCGACCATCACTGGTTTAGGGTCTGAGGCCAGGCCATCACACCCAGGGAGTCGTAAGGTCAAATCAAAAGGCCAGGGCAAAGGCCGTCGTCGTACTACGCACGAATCTTTCCCTTCGTGGTCCAAGGGGTCGTAGCGTCGTGCTTCGTGTCGCGTCTTCGTGCTCGGAGGTCGTACCTTCCGTGTGTTCAGGGCGTCGCATTGCCGCGGCCGAAGTGTCTACCGTCGTGTCCAAGGGCCACACCGGAGCTCTCACAGATAGAAGACACGAGCATCATCATCATAATCATGATCCACAATATGCTATACGTACAGCCATGCTGAACAAAGCCATTGTTTCCTGAGCTTGAGAAGAAGAAGAAAAAAAGAAAGCTTCAGATCTACATTTTTGACGTCCTTTTTCCCCAGATCTCTCAGCTGCAAAGGAGCTGTATACAAGTCGCGCCCTTTTCAGCTGCAAAGGAGACATGAGCTGTATACAGGTCGCGCCCTATGAGAGAGCAGACCGGGACTCGCTACGTATTTTTTCGAAGCTTCGGTCCCTTCGGGAGGAGGAGGAGGAGGGGAATTAGAAGATTTCAGCGGTTCGTTCGTCTCGAATGGGGATCAAAGGAATGAAAAAAAAAATGACTTGGGGCGTTTATAATTAGCAAACAGCATGGAGGCCGCTCCCCTGAAGGCCGTGTGTATACCTTCTTCGGGATCTCTCTCCCTCCTCCCGTCCTGCTTCGCTAATTATGCACAGTTCTTCTACCCAGAGATGACTTGTAGAGTCTCTCTCTCTCTCTCTCTCTCTCTCTCTCTCTCTCTCTCTCTCTCTCTCTCTCTCTCTCTCTCTCTCTCTCATTCTCTTAAATTTGTAGCTTTATTTACGTCTGGTTTAGTGGGGTGTGTGTGTGTGTGCGTGTTGGGGCACCTGCCCTCCACGATGGAGAGGGGAGTGTGATATCGTCTTGTACAGTGTGGTGAGGGTTGTGTGATATGGTCTTCACCAATATAGTGAGGGCTTTTAATACCGTCTCCTCCAGTATGGTCGAGACGAGCAATATTGTCAACTTCAGTATGATGAGGGCTTTTGACATTGTCTCCACCCGTATGGTGAAGGCTTTTGATATTGTCTTCACCAGTATGGTGAGGGCTTTTGATATTGTCTCCACCAGTATGGTGAGGGCTTTTGATATTGTCTCCACCAGTATGGTGAGGGCTTTTGATATTGTCTCCACCAGTATTGTGAGAGCCTTTTGATATTGTCTCCACCAGTATGGTGAGGGCTTTTGATATTGTCTCCACCAGTATTGTGAGAGCCTTTTGATATTGTCTCCCAGTATGGTGAGGGCTTTTGATTTTGTCTTCACCAGTATGATGAGGGCTTTTGATATTGCCTCCACCAGTATGGTGAGGGCTTTTGATATTGTCTCCACCAGTATGGTGAGAGCCTTTTGACATTGTCTTCTAGTATGGTGAAGGGTTCAAATATTATTTCCTCCAGGGTGGTGATGGCATCATTTCATACAGTGGTTCCTTGTCACGGTGTTTTCAGTGTCGCTTTAGGAAGCATTTCAAGGTCCCTCAACCTCTCTCGCAAGCACGAGATCGGAGCTGCTACATCCACATACACTGAACAAGTTCCCCTTGTGGCGTCGCTGCCCCTGTGTTTGCAGGAGGCAGAACCCACCTTGTTCTGCACTGGTTGAACAGTGTGTTTATATTAGACTTTGTACCATTTTCAGTATTGTGCCGGGTGTTACCGGACTCCGCGAGTTGTAAAGTCACCGGGAGGAGTCAGTCAGTCTCGTTAGAGGGCTTCTCACTGCAAAGGAGTCTACATTTCCCTGCTACTGGACGTGGCGCAGCCTTGGGCTGCTAGAGCCTGAAGAAGGGTCCTGGGTTGAACACCAGGACTCTTACACAGAAATTGGTCCACTTGGGGTAGTTGTAAACCAATACACCAACACACTGTGCAACATATGGTCCACTTGGGGTGGTTGTAAACCAATACCCCAACACACTGTACAACATATGGCCCACTTGGGGTAGTTGTAAACCAATACACCAACACACTGTGCAACATATGGTCCACTTGGGGTGGTTGTAAACCAATACCCCAACACACTGTACAACATATGGCCCACTTGGGGTAGTTGTAAACCAATACACCAACACACTGTGCAACATATGGCCCACTTGGGGTGGTTGTAAACCAATACCCCAACACACTGTACAACATATGGCCCACTTGGGGTAGTTGTAAACCAATACACCAACACACTGTGCAACATATGGCCCACTTGGGGTAGTTGTAAACCAATACCCCAACACACTGTGCAACATATGGTCCACTTGGGGTGGTTGTAAACCAATACCCCAACACACTGTGCAACATATGGTCCACTTGAGGTTGTAAATCAATACCCCAACACACTGTGCAACATATGGCCCACTTGGGGTTGCTGTAAATCAATACCCCAACACACTGTGCAACATATGGACGTTTCACATTTACAGAGGAGGTGAGGGGGCGAAAAAAAAAATCTGGGGCTCCCAGTTGTGTGGGGGGTTGCGGTCCTTTACACATAATTAGTTATGGTGGATAGAGTTTAATTAAATGAATTATAATGCGATTAGGTGGATGGTCGTCATTATTTGTCGAAATGATTTTCAGTTGCCGGAATCCTCGAATGTAAATGCATAAAAGATTTACAGGCACCGGGTACGTTACGAATACAGTGCTGGAAGGTAAATGAGTTGTGCTTTATCGTTGATTACGTATTTGACGAATGTCTTAGGCGAATCAATACAGTAATCATGTTTATCCCTTATCATGACAAGTCGAAACTTTGATTGAATAAGGGAGAGTGAATAAGGTTACTTGTAGTAAAGTGGTTACTTTAAGTGAATAAGTGAGAGTGAATAAGGTTACTTGTAGTAAAGTAGTTAGTTTAAGTAATAAGTGAGAGTGAATAAGGTTACTTGTAGTTAAGTGGTTAGTTTAAGTGAATAAGTGAGAGTGAATAAGGTTACTTGTGGTTTAGTGGTTACTTTGAGTGAATAAGTGAGAGTGAATAAGGTTACTTGTAGTAAAGTGGTTAGTTCAAGTAATAAGTGAGAGTGCATAAGGTTACTTGTAGTTAAGTGGTTACTTTAAGTGAATAAGTGAGAGTGAATAAGGTTACTTGTGGTTAAGTGGTTACTTTAAGTGAATAAGTGAGAGTGAATAAGGTTACTTGTAGTTAAGTGGTTACTTTAAGTGAATAAGGAGAGTGAATAAGGTTACTTGTAGTTAAGTGGTTACTTTAAGTGAATAAGGGAGAGTGAATAAGGTTACTTGTGGTTAAGTGGGTTTCTTTAAGTAATAAGGAGAGGTGATAAGGGTTTCTTGTAGTTAAGTGGTTACTTTAAGTGAATAAGTGAAGTGAATAAGGTTACTTGTGTTTAATGGTTATTTAACTGAAAAATTTAGACTGAATATCGTACTTGTAATTTAAATGGTTTTTTGGAAAAGGGAAAAAAAACCCCTTTTTGGGGGTTTATTTTAAAAAAAGGGGGTTTTTTTTTTTTTTTGGGGGGGTTTCCTTTGGGGGGGGAAAAATTTTTGGGTTTTTTTTGGGTTTTTTTGGGGGGGGGGGGGGGGGGTTTTTTTTTTGGGGGGAAAAATTTTTTAAGGGGTTAATTTTTTTAAAAAATTTTTTTTTGGGGGGGGGGGGTTTTTTCTTTAGGGGGTTTTTTGGGGGTTTGGGGGGGGTTTAAAAAAAAAATTTTTTTTTGGGGAAAATTGGGGGAAAATTTTTTGGGGGGTTTAAAAAAAAAATTTTGGGAAAAAAAAAGGGGGGGTTTGGGGGAAATTTTGGGGGGAAAGGAAAAAAAGGGGGAAAGGGTTTTTGGGGGGAAAAGGGGGTTTTGGGGGGGGGTTTTTTTTAAAAATTTGGAATTTTTGGGGAAAAAAATTTTTTAAAAGGGTTTTTTTAAAATTTGGGGAAAAGGAAAAAAAAAAGGGAAATTTGGGAATAAAATTTTAAAAAATTTTTTTTTTTAAAATTTTTTTTTTGGGAAAGGGGAAAAAAAAAAATTTTTAAAATTTTTTTTTTTTTAAAAAAAAAATTTTTTTCCCCCCAAAATTTTGGGGTTTTTTTTAAAAAAAAAATTTTTTTTTAAAAAAAATTTTTTTTTTTTTTTTTTAAAAAAAATTTTTTAAAAAAAAAAAAAAAATTTTTTGGGGGGTTTTTAAAAAATAAAAGGGGGAAAAAATTTTTTTAAAGGGGGTTTTTTTTTTTTAAAAAAAAGGATTTGGAAAAAATTTTTTTTTTTGGGGGGGGGGAAAAAATTTTTAAAAAAAGGAAAAAAAAAATTTTGGGGGAAAAACTTTTTTTTTTTTTTAAAAAAAAAAATTTTTTTTTTTTTGGGGGAAAAAAAAAATTTTTCTTTTTTTTTTTTAAAAAAAGGGGGGTTTTTTTTTTAAAAATTTAATTTTTTTTTTTAAAAAAAATTTTTTGTAAAAAAAAACCCCCCCCCCCCTTTTTTTTTCCCCCCCCCCCAAAAGGGGCCCAAAATTTCCTTGGGGGGGGTTTTAAATTTTTTTAAAATTTCCCCGGGGAAAAAACTTTTTTAAAAACCCGGGAAAAATTTTTTTTTGGGGGCCCAAAAAAACCCCCCAAAAATTTGGGGGGGGGTTTCCCCCCCCCCCAAACAGACACAAACATCAAGAGGAGCGTTTTTAAACTCCGGGCAAATGTATTTCCCCCCCCCCCCCCATTACTACTTCCGAACCCCCCCCAATTACGGCATTGTTTTGTTCAACAATTTTTTCAAAAGTTTTTTGTCCTTTTGAGCGGCGTTGAGAGTTTTGAAGGGCGTCTATTTAAGGGTTGATTACCCTGTATATTTATTTGCGAGGGACACAAAGGGTTCCTAGGCTGCAAAAAAGGGGATTATTAAGTAGCCCAAAAAAAAGAGAGAGAGAGAGTCAGACAGAGATCCGGATGTTTATGGTACGCGGAATAGGGAATATGGGAACAAGAATGGGGGAAAAGAAGCGAGAAAAAGGGGGGGGGAGAGAAAAGAGGGAGTGTGGAAAGGGGGGGAAGTTGATGGAAGGAATAAGAGGAGGAGGAGGAGGAGCGGGTGATAGAATATGGTGAGGCGTAGGGAGAGGAAAGCCTTCGACTGGGGGGAGCGTAGATGTGTGCCGTTGTGTGTGTGTGTGTGTGGGGGTAGACTGGTGACGTAGGGAGAGTCAGAGCGGTGGCTGAGGCTTGGGCAAAGGCCTGGTAACTGTGTTAGCCTGGAAGAGCAGGAGGCGAGGAGGAGGAGGAGGGGCGACGACGGCCTGCAACAGGGAGGAAGTATGGAGTATCACTGGCTCTCGGTAGACGAAGGAAATACCCGAGTGTACTCGTACGAAAATCACAACGTTCTGGAAGGGAGCTGGAAAGACGCTGGAAGATGAAAAAGAGCCGCTGGAAAACATCGGTCAAGGAGTGTACAGGATTGCATCACCGTTCTCATCGAACCCCCTGATAGCCAGGTAGCCTACGGGGTCAGCTTGCCCCAAGAGATTTAAGATAAAGAGTTTCATTGACTTAGGTAGCCAGCAGCTGGGAGAAATCAGGAATGGTATATGTGTCTTCTGGAACTTCAGATTTTTTTTTTTTCCAGGACTTGGTTTAGTCGTTCGAGTTGAAGAGATGGTGACGGATGGGGTTCCTGGCGTACGTGTGTGTGTGTGTGTGTGTGTGTGTGTTGTGTGTGTGTATGTACACAGACGTCAGCCCTGGTAATGGACAGTGCAGGGAAGGGACTACACATTACGGAGGTAGATGTAGTGCTGTACACCACCATCACAACCCCTGGCCTGGGTGTATATTGCACTACACCAGTCGCTCCGCTGTTAATATGTGGCGCTACGTATGAGCCGTGGCATTAGCGCTGTGGCGCAAGCAGCCAAGCACACACTGGCTCGTGGTGGTGTACGCCCACAGTGCATTACACACACACACACACACACACACACACACACACACACACAGAGCAGTACAAGGTAAATGGAGGGTATGATTTGGTCTCAGTAGGGCGATCCGATGAAGCCTTCGTACTAAGGGGCTGATTCTGTCCCCCTGATATGTAAAGGTGGACACATGGAAAAAAAATGAATATATATATATATATATATATATATATATATATATATATATATATATATATATATATATATATATATATATATATATATATATATAATTTAATTCTGAATAAGCACTGACTGTTGTGACGGTGGGATGAATATACACAGAGCAGCGTGTAGCTAAGTGTATTGACTGATACACTCTGTAATCCATACACCCCCTCCCTCCCTGCCTCACCTCGTATATGATAGTCGGCATTGAGGGGGGGGGGGGGGGTATGGTAGTTCGCCATAGATAACACAGGCGAGCCAACCACACTGTGTAACACACCAACCACACTGTGTAACACACCAACCACACTGTGTAATACACCAACAACACTGTGTAACACACCAACCACACTGTGTAACACACCAACCACACTGTGTAACACACCAACCACACTGTGTAACACACCAACCACACTGTGTAACACACCAACCACACTGTGTAACACACCAACCACACTGTGTAACACAAACCACAATTCAGTTTTTGTTTTTTTTTTGTTTGTTTTTTCTTTATTTGTAACAGGAGAGGGATTTTGTGTTCGTGGTGGATTGATTTCGTATCATTTCGCTGTTACATGGATGATACAAATTCCATAAAACTGTACTTAATAATCTCCCCCCCTCTCTCCCTCTCTCTCTATCTATCTATCTATCTATCTGGTTATTGCAGCGTTGTGGTGTTCATTTAAAACTCGGCTGTTATGGGAAATGGTGGGTCATATTTCTAACTGTCTCTGTGTGTGTTCGTTTGTGAATGAGAGAGAGAGAGAGAGAGAGAGAGAGAGAGAGAGAGAGAGAGAGAGAGAGAGAGAGAGAGAGAGAGAGAGAGAGAGAGAGAGGAAATATGAAAGTAAACGAGTATCAGAATCGGGAACTGGTGGATACAGGGTACGTATGTGGGTTCAGCTGACTATCTGTTTACGGATATAACTATAAAGAAATGTATTTCAAAGGTGTATAAGTACATGTGTATAGATTTAATGGTGGGGTTTGCCTTATCTCTGTGTGTGATGGGATGGGTCCAACTTCGAGCAAGGCTGTTGGTGTAGAGGGAGGTGTATGCCTACTGTATTACGTGAGCACACCAGTGGTGTACATATTGAGAAGTGAGAGTACATGGAAACTGTGTATAGCATGTATGACAATATGATGACATGGATACCCAACCCTGCGATGGTTTGGGAGGTCTTCTACCTCCACAGCTGTACCCTGTTACCTTACCTTACGTATACCTTAAGATGGTTTGGGAGGTCTTCTACCTCCACAGCTGTACCCTGTTACCTTACCTTACGATGGTTTGGGAGGTCTTCTACCCCCCACACAGCTGAACCCTGTTACCTTACCTTACGTATACCTTACGATGGTTTGGGAGGTCTTCTGCCCCCCACACAGCTGTACCCTGTTACCTTACCTTACGTATACCTTACGATGGCTTGGGAGGTCTTCTATCCCCCACACAACTGTACCCTGTTACCTTACCTTACGCACACCTTAGGTGTGTGGCATGGAGTGCAGAAGTGTGCCTAAAGACGTATGGAAATACATGTCACCAAGCACGCGAGTATATGTATGTATATCCCTTGTATATTTCCTATTTGGACTCCTTGTCTTCCCTTGTACTTCTAGTTTCATTCCTACCGCACACCCACCCGTTGGACCCCCTGCACTCGATCCCCATTCCTTCAAGACGCCGTGACGTCATTCGGTAACCCTGGGAAGATGATGGTGAAGATGTTGTTTGCCTCCTTAATGAGTCTCCCCCCTTTTTTTTTTCGACCTCTTCTTCTTCTTCCCCCGTCCCTCATCAACCCCTTAGCATCCTCGGCTCACTAATTACATCGCTACACCTAATTTACCCCCTGATTTTGATCCGTTCCTCACGTGTCTAGTAGCCAAGACGCCTTCCGAAGCTGTCTCAATCCCCACTCGTGCCTTATAAATGGCCCTGTTTAATAAGGGAATACTGAAGTAAAAAAGCGGGTCACCTTTTGATAAGGGATTTCTTAAAAGGGGCCACCCGTAAGTAAGGGTTAATCTATAAATGCTTGATTTCCTAAATTACGGTTTGTGTGTCCGTTCTCGTGGCTGGCTGAAGGTACGAAACGAGCCTGAAGAGCCTCGTTAGGACCTCTGTGATTGGTCAGATCTGCGGCGAAATGAAGGACTGTGTGTGTATTTAGCTTACCCAGGAATGATGGGGTGCCTGTGGATCCGTGTGTGTGTGTGTGTGTGACAGAGAAAGGTCCAAGCAACAGTCTCTCCTCTCTCTCTCTCTCTCTCTCTCTCTCTCTCTCTCTCTCTCTCTCTCTCTCTCTCTCTCTCTCTCTCTCTCTCTCTCACCAGTACCACCCAACAGGATGTAAACCATTTAGCCTGGACTTCGGCTGCCGTTGTGAAGTTAGCGTTTTAAGTAAAACCCTGTAATACCCCATTTTGGAAAGGACTTGTATATATAGTGTGTGTTTTTTTTTTATTCCCTAAAAGGGATTATTCTTTTATTGTGTTTTTCAGGGTTCTGTTGCCTCGATGTCGATCGATTGCCGTGGACGAATTATCGATAGACTTTTACATAGTTAGTATATTCATGTGAGTTGAATATAGAGGGGGTTATGGTGGACCAGTGGACCAGACTGTGTGGGGCGATTTGTGTTTTACCCTTGTAGCAGTAGGGCTTCAGCCTTGGCCTTGTATCAGTAGGGCTCCAGCCTTGGCCTTGTAGCAGTAGGGCTCCAGCCTTGGCCTTGTATGAGTAGGACTCTAGCCTTGGCCCTGTAGCAGTAGGGCTTCAGCCTTGGCCTTGTAGCAGTAGGGCTTCAGCCTTGGCCTTATATCAGTAGGGCTCCAGCCTTGGCCTTGTATGAGTAGGGCTCCAGCCTTGGCCTTGAAGCAGTAGGGCTCCAGCCTTAGCCCTGTAGCAGTAGGGCTCCAGCCTTGGCCTTGCCTCAGTAGGGCTCCAGTAGTAAGGTCCCTGCAGCCCCGTGCTGCACTACTTTCAGTAGCAGGGAAATGTAGACAGACACCTTCGGAGCGGGAGGTTCTTTGACGGTGCTCCCAAGTGATACAGGCTCGCCAAAAGGTGACTCTTTTCCCCTCTCGCGGGTCGTGGCCACCTCCGCACCTCAGCATCGAGTAGGGAGATCATTAAGATTTGTCGTCGTCCTCTAAGGAGGAGCGACATTCGTCGTCTCTACAGATCGGCGGAATACTGCGCAGCAGACGACGACGACGACAGACGACGCAGGCACGAGACACACACGCGCACTCCAACACGACTAATTAAAGACAGGAATTTCTCTCTCCTTTTGGACGTATGGGTCGGAGGCCTCATCCCCAGCTACCTCCTCCCATGCCAGTCAAGCAGGCGTCTCTGCACGGGAGGCAGATGTGGATATCATACGCGAATTGTTGGGTCTTCTGGTGGGTTCTCGCGAAGGCCGAGTCGAACGTACGTTCTCCTAGGTCAAACTCGTTCGTTTAGAATGTTAAAACGCCAAGGTCTTTGGTCCAGAATCCTGGGTCAACTAGATCGTTTAGAATGTTAAAACACCATAGTCTTTGGTCCCGACTCCTGGATCAACTAGATCTTTTAGAATGTTAAAACACCGTGGCCTTTGCTCCCGAATCCTGGGTCAACTAGATCGTTTAGAATGTGACAACATCAAGCCTTTGGTCCTGAAGGTGAAAAGAGACCATCGTATCCAGTGGTCGTTCAGCGCTTGAGGGTCGTCATTTCGTTTTGAAGGAGGGAGGTGGGAGGTGGAGGTCAACCCATCCAACAGGAGACGGTGTAGCGTTTAGTGTGTCCATATCCCTTGTTGTGTCCTCCTCAGCTTGTGAGTGACAAGAGGCTTTTGGTGTCGTTTGGAGCGACGCCCACGCTCTCAGCGTCAGTAGGGAGGAACGAAGGTGGGCGGACTTCCATAACAAGTTGACCCTCCCTATGTCCCCCGTGTTGCCTTGGCAAGTCAAACAGGTGGACCTGAAGTTCGTCGGGCGAGTTCCATTTACCCTCAGCGTTGCCCACTAGTTTGCAGTCTCCGAGGGCTAGAGAATGAATATGTAGGTCTCGAAAGGAGTCCGTCATTTCCCTGCTTCGTTTTGGAGTGCGGCCTTCAAGCTACTGTGAAGTCTCGGGGCTGTATGTTAATAATGATGATGATGATCATAAATGGCTATTACAAGAAATGAAGTTATATCCGTAAAGCCTGTATGATTTATTCTTTCGTCTACCCTTTTATTGGATCATCTTTCGTATACCCATTTTCTTCTCTTTACATTCTTCTCCCTGCGTTTGTGATGCGCATGTGCGGTGATCTTAACATCCTCCCATAAACCAGCCAGCGATGAAGAGCTGTTTTTTTTTTCGTAATGTTTACATTTCATGTGGGACCGCAACACTCCCATGACATGAGTATAGTTTCATTGCATTTCTAGGTCTTGCCTCTTCCCCCAGCCATTGTAGGCCGCGACTCGTCTTGCCCGGTGAGAGAGTTGGGGGAGGCGGGAGTGGGGAGGAGGTCTCCAGGCTGGTGTGAGTTTATGACATGTGGCAGGACCAGGTAGGATCTCATCTCCCGGTCACGACATCTACTTTTGAGGCTTTTATGCAAATAACATCAACAATGACCTCTGGGGTAGGTAGGTTTGGCTCAGTGGCTCTGGTTCAGTGTTGTGGTGCAGTGTTCATCTACGCTGAGTATGAATGTACAAAGGGACGGATGATGAAGAACTGGACTATTATTTAGGAATGGTAAAACATTGTTTGTGTACTGGTGGTAGTGGGCAAAGGCCCTTCTGATGGGAACAGAACACTGTGATGGGGGAAAGAAACATTTTGAATAACACCGAAACAAAACGAGTTTGAATGGCGTTGAAACAGGACGTCAGGCATTACGTCATATACAACAAACTTGGGGTTTTTTAATTGTCTTAGATTTTTGTTAAAGAAACTGCTTATAGGGCGGTTGTGATATGCCTTGTAAGATGAAGAACAAGGGCATGCCGTGTGCTGGGTTAGAGTGGACATTATTCCTTAGTGCACGAAGTTACGACCCGTGATCGTAACGCTACGACCGGTGAGCACAACGCTACGACCTTTAGGTATGAGGAAAGGTCGGGTCTGGCAAGGGGTCAGGTTATAGAAGACCAGACCCTTCATGACTCCAAAAGCTAGGTCGTGTCATGGGCTAGGTCGTCATATTCAAGGGTCGTGTCGTCGGGCCATGCACTCTGCAGGTCGAGCTATCATGCACAAGGGTCGTACTGTCATGCTCAAATGCTCTAAAGTCGTGTTCAGGGTCGTGCCGATGTGTGCCCAAGTCACTGATGGTCGTAATACCCGAGTCTGATACGTTGATCCATCATTAGTCTTTATTCATCAATTATTACCACAGAGCCTCTGTATAAGAAAGACTCCAGCGGCTCCTTGCACCTCCACCACCCAAGGACTACTGCGCTACTCTCAGTAGCATGGAAATGTGGACTACCTTAGAGTGAGATGTTCACCGACGAGACAGTCAGTAGTATATTTTCCCAGCTCAGCCCAAAGGGGGAATTTTCGCCCGCTGGCGGAGTTCAGTGACACACCTTTAACTTGCCGTCTGCAGGGAAGTAATACAGTTACGGCTCCGTCCCGTCCCCTCTTGGCCTCCAGCCTGGTCGTGGACTGGCGTTGCGTCACCCACAGAGAGAGAGAGAGAGAGAGAGAGAGAGAGAGAGAGAGACGGGCACCCGTGTTCGATCCCCCCCGACGATCCGATTTGATTTCAGCGTGGAAGTTAACAGTGAATTTATCCCTTGTTGTTCGGAGCAGTTCTGTTTGGGACGCTGTTGTCCAATACGCCTCACTGTTTAGTGTTCGTATGTGTGTGTGTGTGTCTGTGTGTGTACGTGTGTGTGTGTGTTTGTTTGTTTGTGATCTAGTGAGTTACGACGCTTTCTTAAGTGTGTACACAACGATCCGTTCCCTCCCTTTGATGTCTGTTAAAAGAACCCGTGTTGGCTCAGGAGCTAAACGCTCTCCTCCTGCTTTAAGAAACGCATACACACACACACACACACACACACACACACACACACACACACACACACGACGGACGGACGGACGGTCCATATAAGCAGGGGATCGAACCCTCGCATCTGTATAGAATCGTGCTGGGCCTAATTACCATCATCAACATTGTTAGGTATGCCATCATTAGCTCGATGCGTTTGAGAACCCAGCTCCAATGTTTATCATTCTATATGTACCGGGAACTCTGACCTCTTCTATAAAGGTCGTGTCCTCGTAGCGGTGACCTGTAGAGGTCGACCATGTACACATTCATACTGACCTCAGGTTAAGGGTCGTTGTACGTGTTCGTGTAACTGTGACCTCGCCAGTAAGGGCAACATGGGTTTTCAGCAGTAACTCGCCATGTTAGAATGTATATAGCGGTCGTTTGTGGAGATATAATTTCGTTTCTTATTAACAACTTCGGCACGACGGTGTACGACCCTTGAGCACGACGGTGTACGATCCTTGAGCACGACGGTGTACGATCCTTGAGCACGACGGTGTACGACCCTTGAGCACGACGGTGTACGACCCTTGAGCACGACGGTGTACGACCCTTGAGCACGACGGTACGACCCTTGAGCACGACGGTACGACCCTTGATCACAACGGTACGAATTTAGGAGAACGAGTTAACCCCTTGAGAGCAGATTTGATCCCTTGGGAATGACGACTTTAATCCCTAGGGAATAACGACTTAATCCCTTGGAATGACGACTTTAATCCCTTGGAATGACGACTTTAATCCCTTGGAATGACGACTTTAATCCCTTGGAATGACGACTTTAATCCCTTGGAATGACGACTTTAATCCCTAGGAATAACGACGACTTAATCCCTTGGAATGACGACTTTAATCCCTTTGGAATGACGACTTTAATCCCTTGGAATGACGACGACTTAATCCCTTGGAATGACGACTTTAATCCCTTGGGAATGACGACGACTTTAATCCCTTTGGGATACCACGACCAAACTCCCTCTGTGACTTAGCCACTTGAAGACGACGACTTAACCCACTGAGCATAGCGACTGAAGTCACTGTACTTCAGGCACGAGCCTTCGTGTGTGTGTGTGTGTGTGTGTGTGTGTGAGTGTGTGTGTGTGTGTGTGTGTGTGTGTGTGTGTGAGTGTGTGTGTGTGTGTGTGTGTGTGTGTATACAGAGAAGGAAAGACATGGTCCATACATGCAAAGGTTTTAAGGGGACGGGAAAAGCACGCATGTAAAACTAACTCACTAACTCTCTCTCTCTCTCTCTCTCTCTCTCTCTCTCTCTCTCTCTCTCTCTCTCTCTCTCTCTCTCTCTCTCTCTCTCTCTCTCTCTCGTAAATCACCGACGGTAGTCACACAGATGGGTAATCACACGATCCCCGCTGCACCGTGAACTACCACCATCGTCAAGGAGGGTACGACGGCCACACACACACACACACACACACACACATATTCACAAACTCCTAAACAACCCAGGGATAGGTACGTATTAACGACCTTGACCCCTTTCCTTCCAGGCTTAACCATAATGATCGCTAATGATTTCGCATCCTAATATCAGCGAGATTATCATCCTAATATTAAGGTTAAAAAAAAAAAGAAAATGAATTACCGATAATAATAGTTCGGGATGCGACTTCATCACCGTTTTCGACGCGTTGTCCAAAACATGAATGAAAACGGGATTTGTCATGTGATAAGCTATATCAAATCCTCATTAGTATGTGGCCTTTGCTAAATCAACTTCTTATCTGTTCGATTGTTGGGCCAAATGGCATCATAACTTGCCTCTCCCAGGGCGAGTAGCCAACTGGTCGACCAGCCAGCCAGCCAGCCAGTCAGGTAACACGGGGTCCAGACTGGTTGATGTGGTGTCTGGTAGTGGTGACACTGGTTGATGTGGTGACTGGTAGTGGTGACACTGGTTGATGTGGTGACTGGTAGTGGTGACACTGGTTGATGTGGTGACTGGTAGTGGTGACACTGGTTGATGTGGTGTCTGGTAGTGGTGACACTGGTTGATGTGGTGTCTGGTAGTGGTGACACTGGTTGATGTGGTGTCTGGTAGTGGTAAAACTGGTTGATGTGGTGTCTGGTAGTGGTGACACTGGTTGATGTGGTTACTGGTAGTGGTGACACTGGTTGATGTGGTGTCTGGTAGTGGTGGCACTGGTTGATGTGGTGACTGGTAGTGGTGACACTGGTTGATGTGGTGTCTGGTAGTGGTAGCACTGGTTGATGTGGTGTCTGGTAGTGGTGACACTGGTTGATGTGGTGATTGGTGAAGACAGAGACTGGTTGATATGATGATTGGCTGTGGTGAAGATGGAGACTGGTCGATTTGAGGTGCTGGTAGTGCAGCTGGAGACTGGCTGGTGTGGCATCTGGTCGTGGTGAAGATTGACCTCAGGTGACTGACTGGTGAAGGGAGTGACTGGTAGTGACCAGACATCTTGGTGACTGGTTTCGAACCATCTTAGTGACTTACTGGTTTCGAACCATCTTGGTGACTGACTGACTTCGAACCATCTTGGTGACTTGACTGGTTTCGAACCATCTTAGTGACAGACTGGTTTCGAACCACCCTTGGTGACTGGTTGGTTTCGAACCATCACTCATACGGTGCTATCTACATTCGGACGAAATGGTGACTTAGATGTGGCGACTTCCCTGTGTGCAATACACACACACACACACACACACACACACACACACACACACACACACACACACACAAAAGACAGTCATAGATCTATAGTATAAAACCAGCATTTACCAAGCCCTCGGGGTCTGGTGGTTCCATTAAAACCCCTTATTTTTTCCTTGATCGCCATCCTATTACGGATACCTTTTTTTTTTTTCAAAGTAATTTCCATTAATAGGAAGAATTGCACATTATCATCTTTCAAAGCTCAGGCTCCTCTCCGTACATCAGGCGTGTGTTATGGAGTCATTCTTTCAGTGTATATACGACCTCTCGAGCACGACTATACGACCCTCGTGTATGATGGCTTGGCCAGGCCATCCTACGCAAGGGTCGTTATACCGCCGTGCTCGAGAGGTCGTGCAGTCGTGCTTAAAGGCGTCATTTGCCAAGTATAGTTGTGATTGCTTCGTACTCTGCAAGCTAATTAGGTATCAACAGAGCGCAGACTATGTGTGTGTGTGTGTGTGTGTGTGTGTGTGTGTGTGTGTGTGTTGTGACTTTGATGTATTTCAATGCCGTCTAGTTTACGAAGGAATTGTGTGCGAAATTACCCTGTAATTACTATAATACATTTTTATGTGTATGTTTTCATATGCATTAATTTCGTTTGGCATATATATATATGTGTGTGTGTGTGTGTGTGTGTTGTGTGTGTGTTGTTGTGTGTGTGTGTGTGTGTGTGTGTATTCCTCACAACTTTGTCTTTCTTCATTTCATTTATTCATTTGGTTGAAAACTAGATTTGATGATTACAATGTATTTTCTCCTAGGTCAGTGGGAGTTATACATTCGCATTTATATTGTGTGTAGAGTACCTGTCCTTGTATATATCATTTTAGTACCACTGTAATGATGAAAGAAGCGGTTCTCAAATACACGTTTCAAGACAAAGTATTTTTCTCTTACGATTTAGAGATATATAGAGATAGATAAACAGATAGATAGATTATACAATATATTTGGTTAATCAGTTACGTATTTTTAACATTTCTGTGTGTTTGTTTTCAGGTATGCGATACAGGTACCATATACGCGTCTTCCCAACCCAAGGCAGGTAACGTAATTGCCCTTTTCTTTTTGGCTTTGTACCAACAAATTGTAGGCTTATTGTGGCGTAACGTGTTGAGGAGTATCTACCCTCCTTCGTAGATTTATGAGTAGATTAGTGTTGAGGAGTGTCTACCTTGTTTCGTGGATTAAGGAGTAGATTGTTGAAGTTCCTCGTGTGTCTACATCGTCCAGCTCTCATAACTTGCTGGCATCTGAGGACATCGAAGTCAGCCTTTGGAACATCGGTCTTCAAAGGGCATCGAAGTCAGGTTTTGTAACTTACTGGCCTCTGAGGACATCGAGGTCAGCTTTTGGAACATCGATCTTCAAAGGACATCGGTCAGGTTTTATAACTTGTTGGCCTCTGAGGACATCGAAGTCAGCCTTTGGAACATCGGTCTTCAGAGGACATCGAAGTCGGCTCTCATAACTTCTTGACCTCAGAAGCACTTCGAAGTCATGACGCTTTCGGAACATCGGTCTTCAGAGGACATCGATGTCGGCTCTCATAACTTCTTGGCCTCAGGAGCACTTCGAAGTCACGACGCTTTCGGAACATCGGTCTTCAGAGGACATCGAAGTCGGCTATCATAACTTCTTGGCCTCAGGAGCACTTCGAAGTCATGACACTTTCGGAGCAACGGTCTTCAGAGGACATCGAGGTCGGCTTTTGTAACAAGTTGGTCTAGGTCTTAGAAGATATTCCTGTAGCATCTTTGGAAGCAGCAGCGTAAATGAGATGGGGCACGAAGGTGGTGGGTTAGGGAACCAAGGTAAACAGACAGGTGGTGGGTTAGTGGGAGGCTGGTAGGTAGGTAGGTGGGTGGGTGGGTGGTGGGTCAGGGTGGGCTGCTGGAAGGTTAACCCTCTCCCTCCTGACTTGCATTACGGTCCGCACGCTCCGCCGCCCGCAGCAGCTCCCCTGACTGGACGCGCCCAGGGATTTACTGGGGTTTAACTCGCTTTCCTCGACGCCCTCGAATCCCCCCCCACCCCAAATCTCCCCTTCCAGCCTCCCCTTTACCCCCCTCCCCGAGGGGGAGTTGAACTCTTCGCTGAGGGTTAGTGAGTGAGGGAGGGAGGAAGGGGAAGCGTGGAACAGGTTTTGCTTGATGTGTAATGGGTAGATGTAGGTTCTAATAGAGGAGCAGTGAAAGGGATGTAGTAGATATTAGACTAGACTGATTGTAGTGTGTGATTACGGTGTGAAGTGAATGGTATTTATTTCATTAAAGCTTGATTTGAGGTATTATATCTCATTTGCAGATTAATTAAAGGCCACGTCACCAAGGGGGGTTAAGAGAAGACTTAAGCATGTTGCATATAGTGGATGCGCCACGTAACTGCGTACTGCGTAATGGTGGGGACTGGATGGAGATGCGTACACGATGATGGTGTGTGAGCTTTTGATGGTGTTTATTTAGAATGTGGGAAGACGTAGTGGGTGTGGTGGTATTGGGAAATGGGGACAATGCTTTGGGTAGTGGTAATGGTGGTCGGTATGGGTTGAAGGGCGTGAAAAGGTACTGGGTATGATGATAGTACTGGAAGGTAGTGGGATGAATTGGGTGTTGTGGTGGGACACCGTGGTATGTTAGTGATTGGTAAGTGTGTGGTAGCCTGGGGCACATTGTGTGGTACTGGTGAGGGGGGCTTAGTAAGCTGTGGTTAGTGAACTGGGGGATAGAATGAAGGTTGTACTGGGTGTCATGGTGTCATGGGAGGGTTTTATGGGATAGTTAAGATAAGGGTGGTCTTTTGTTATGGTCTTATGCGGTGGTAAGGTAAGGTTTGCCTCTGTTATGGTCTCATGGGGAGGCTTGGGGAGGTAGGTAAGGTAAGGGTAGGGTAATCCCAAGTATAGTCTTATGGGGTGGTAAGGTAAAGGTAGCCTCCCCTATTATGGTCTCATGGGGAGATAAAGTAAAGGAAAGAAGCTCCCTATCATGGTCTCATGGGGAGATAAGGTAAAAGTAGCCTCCCCTACCATGGTCTCATGGGGAGGTAAAGCAAAGGTAGCCTCCCCTACCATGGTCTCATGGGGAGGTAAAGCAAAGGTAGCCTCCCCTACCATGGTCTCATGGGGAGGTAAAGCAAAGGTAGCCTCCCCTATCATGGTCTCATGGGGAGGTAAAGGAAAGGTAGCCTCCCCTACCATGGTCTCATGGGGAAGATCAAGGAAAGGGCTGCCTCTTTCATGGTCTCTTGGTGGGGAGGAGGATGGGGGGTTGGGGGAGATTGTGGGGATGAATGGGGTGGAGTGGAGGGGTGGGAGGAATATGTACGTAATCCCCGGCGAATTACAACAATGAATAAGACTTCATCACAATGCTCCTCAGCCTCGAGCATTCTTAATTACCTCGCCCTCGAAGAAGTGTAAGCTGCTTAGGTCCTTCTCTTATCAGTATTTGGAGGATTACTTGGGGGGGGGGGGGAATAATGTTATTAACCTCGGCAAGTTTATTCTCTCTCTCTCTCTCTCTCTCTCTCTCTCTCTCTCTCTCTCTCTCTCTCTCTCTCTCTCTCTCTCTCTCTCTCTCTCTCGAGCTAAAGGGGGAATTTGATACGTGTGCGTGTGTGTGTGATTCTCTCTCAGCGAATGAAGGGGATGGTGGTGGTCTGTGTGTGTTCCTATCCGCAGAAAGGTTGGTCCCTGTCCTTCTATCCACTGCGTTGAAGGGTATCTTGTGTTCCTATCCATCGAGCTGAAGGGCCGTTGATGTCTATGCTCCTATCCATCAAGCGAAAGAGACGTCGGTCTGTATATTCCTATCCACCAAGCTAAGGGATGTTGATGTCTCTATGCTCCTATCCATCAAGCTGAAGAGATGTTGGTCTGTATATTCCTATCCACCAAGCTAAGGGATGTTGGTGTCTCTATGCTCCTATCCATCAAGCTGAAGAGATGTTGGTCAGTATATTCCTATCCACCAAGCTAAGGGATGTTGATGTCTCTATGCTCCTATCCATCAAGCTGAAGAGATGTTGGTCTGTATATTCCTATCCACTAAGCTTAAGGGATGTCGGTGTTCTCTAGATTCCTATCCACCAAGTTGAAGGGATGTTTGTGTACCATATTCGTTGGCATCACGCGTCACCAAACTTTACCACAGTGTGGAGCAGAAGTTTGATAATGATACTCTCTTCTGCCACGAATGATTGTAGTTTGTATTTATCCCCTGATGTGCGTATTTGTCTGGAGAATATTTTGCATGGTGAGGTCTCTGCACTGTGTGTGTGTGTGTGTGTGTGTGTGTGTTCTGAGGGATGGGGGGTGGTGTTACGAAGGTCGAGATAATACCCTGCTCATACCACATACAACCTCCCCACTTCCCCACCGCTAGTGCCTCATATTTTCACCCCCTATTTCCCTCCCTCTGGGGGAATAAGGGCCAATTTGCTCGAGGGGAAGGGGGTTGGAGGGGAGGGGTGAGGGAAGGTGAGGTGGGAGGGTGTGTGTGCCCCCCCCCCGCGTCATGATGCACCACAAGAACAACGCCATTGTGATTGGACCGCTTAGTAACCCGGATATAATTAATTAGCCTCGAGCTGATCGTTGTAAATGATCGTTGTAGACCTCATTAATAATTGGGGGAGGGGAAGAGGGGAGGAGGGAGAGGGAGGGGGGGGGAGAGACGGCAGAAGATGAGGGGTGTGGGGAGAGAGAGAGAGAGTCGTGTTGGTGGTGGGGAGTGGAGAAGAGAGGGGCACTTCCCTCTTGTGTAGTTCCTTCTCGTCTGCTGTGTTGCTCTGTTACCATGGGGACGCCGGCAACATAGGCCGGACTCGTGAGTCTGTGTTGTTCCCCTTTGCCTTGTCGTCGACACTGCTGCTGTGTTAAATGCCCGTGTGGCGCTGGCTTCCTTTTAGACTCCTCGTCACCGTCTGGCATACACTGGACAACACGACCCGCTAGGTTAACACTTCCCATGTTAGTATTTCTCTCTGAAAGAATTAGATTTGGAATTGTCTTGCATCCTTATGCTTCCTCGGTTATTCTACTGCCGTGTTAAGATCGGCGTCTACTTCTTCTTCGAGCTGCCATGTTAAGATCAGCGTCCTTCTACTTCCTCGATCTGCCATGTTAAGATCGCTGTTATGTTAACATAGCTCACGTAGCTGCTGCTGCTGCTGCTGCCCTGTTCACAGTGTAGCTATGTTGATGCTTTTGCTATCGTAACAGTGCTATTGTGTTGATGATACTATTTACGCAATTAATAGTCCCATCTGCTATGTTAAAGCCGAGGCAAGGAGACCAGACCAGTGCACTGTTATTAGTGCTATCGTGTTAACATTGTCCAATCAGGTGCTTTGTTGGAATGCCTTCCTTGTTAACATAGCTGCCACGTCAGCGCTGCAGCATTTAGCACAGTGGCGCCATGTTAACAGTATTGTTAAGACAGTGGTGTTGTAGTTAACAGTAAGTACATATTAATGATGGTGTTTTCATGGCTGTTAATTTGAATTGCTCTGCTCTCTTGCATACGCTAGTGGCTTGTTTAACTCTCAACTTCCACGATACGACCCTTAAGTAATACGACCCTTGAGTGCGACGACGGTACGACCCTTGAGTATTACGACGGTACGACCCGTGAGTACCACGACCGTACGACCCTTGAGTGCCACGACGGTACGACCCTTGAGTAGTACGACCATCGTACCCTAAGGTCGTACCGAGACTTTCTGCGATCGTCCACCGCTGATACTTTGCTCCTCATACTTTGCCTCTCATACTTTGCCTTTCATACTTTGTCCCCTCATACTTTGCCCCCTCATACTTTGCCCTTCATACTTTGTCCCCTCATACTTTGCCCTTCATACTTTGTCCTCTCATACTTTGCCCCTCGTACTTTGCCCCCTCATACTTTGTCCCCTCATACTTTACCCCCTCATGCTTTGGTCCTCGCGAAATAGGATGAATAAACAATTAGAAAAAGAAAATCGAACAAATTCTTTGTCGAAAACCCTCTGAAATATAATTTCTCCCTCACCCCCCCTCACCCTTTTTTTCTTCATCGTTTTAGGGTTTGATCAGAAAAATCAAAAGATCTGCAACGTCTCGCAGCACCCCGCCCAAGTTCAAATTACGGGTCATGACTCGCGTTCCATCTTACGGGAACGCGAGACGATAATGTAGTTCGCATTCCCTAGCTCACTCGCTATGCCAGGGCGCTAACACGGAGGTGCGCTAGGCTGCTCCCTGTCTCATCCAGGGTTCAGTGGATGAGCTGAGGAGAGAGAGTCGCCCTGGGTCAGTGTGAAACTCGAAGGGCAATCTCGCCTCACTGTCACCCACCGCCTGGGAAAAGAAAACCAACTGAAAGGCGCCAAGATCATGTGATTGCTGGAGGTACCGTCGCCTTTATCTACTGCGCTCTCAACGACCGCTCCTCCTCTCGCATAGTCTTGTCGTTTTGATCCTCCCCGAGTCGTCGTGGCAACGTATCTGGTGGCAAGGTGGAGGCGCGTGGGTCGGTCCCTCACGGAGCAGCTGGTCCGCCCAGGGGGAGGTTATGATGTTACACCGCCAGAGCACTTAGCACTTCCATGAGACGTGAGGGTCTGGGGTTATCTTCACCACGCAGGATAATTATGTCATTGTGTGTGTGTGTGTGTGTGTGTGTGTGTGTGTGTGTGTGTGTGTGTGTGTTTATCTGTCTGTCTGCCTGTCTGTTTACATGAGTGTGTGTATGTTCAAGTTTATATATATATATATATATATATATATATATATATATATATATATATATATATATATATATATATATATATATATATTTTGCCGAAACACCACAAGGAAAAGGAAGCACGAAAATGCTGAGCGCTTTCGTGTATTACCGCACCTTCAAAGGACTAAAGATTCTGTAACTAGTCCTCTGAGGATGTGGTAATAATACACGAAAGCGCCCCGGATTTCTTAGTGGTGTTTGTGCATTTGTGAAGTCACTTTTTAGATGTGATTTTCTACGTATATATATATATATATATATATATATATATATATATATATATATATATATATATATATATATATATATATATATATATATATACATAAATTCTAAACATCCTTGAATTCTCAATCATGCTTCGTCGTGCAATGTTGCCACTCACAAGATAGGTCGAGGACAGTCTCAAAATATCAGGCCCTTAGGAAATTATTTCTCGGAAGAGACGCGGCTGAACGATGACTTCCAGTCATCCAGACGCGCAATACAGAAAGAGGAAAAACTCGCCGCGAATTTGTGTTGTGTGTGTGTGTGTGTGTGTGTGTGTGTGTGGAGGGCGATGAGGGGCGAGGAGGATCATTCCCTGAAAAGTTCCTCCACTGCGACAACGTGCTGGAGGCACTGTGGTGGGGCCTTTTAATTGATATCCTCAAAAAGGCTGAAGGTGCTTGTGGCCTTTTTTTCTTCTTCCCTTGCGAAGTAGCAGACCGAAGTGTCCTCCTGACCAGCACTCGGCTCGCCTGATTTGCGAGCGGAGGAGTGACACAAACATGTAATACTTCTCTCTCTCTCTCTCTCTCTCTCTCTCTCTCTCTCTCTCTCTCTCTCTCTCTCTCTCTCTCTCTCTCGTGTCCTGAAGCGCCACTCAGTAGCCGCTCGCGCGCTCTCTCTTGAGTACGAGGCAAAAGACGAGTCTCCGAGTTCCAGGGATCGTTTGTTAGTCGAGAAGGCGAGATGAAGCGGGTTGAAGCGGGAGGCCGATGATCCGATTGCGTGGGGAGACAAACTGAGGTGGGAAAGTCGATCACGAAGAGACGTCGATGGGAGGACACGGGAAGGCCAGATGGTAGGAGACCTGAGGAGGTCTATGGCTAGGTTACCCACTGGAGGACATGGCTGCTTTCTCATATGCCTCTGTGCTCGCGTGGGGTCGTGCGTGACCCCATTCAGTGACCCCCTTACGTAAACCTGCGCTCATTCGGTGCCCCGTCCATACATGGGTCGAGCAATATCCGCTTTTCGCAAGGGCCCGTCGAATCTAATACCATTTGCAGCCCCGAGTCATGTGTCTAAAAGCCATTTACCAGGCAGGTCCAAAGGATTATTTTCTTTATTTTTCTACCCCTCTCCTTCCTCCTCCTCTCCCGGCGAGCCTACAGGAGTGACTGGTAAGTGTGTCCGTGTTGTGCCGATGAGGTGAGTGAACCAGCGCGGTGATAGGCCACGTCGCTCCCCCTTGTCAGAGGTTCATCGGTCACAGTCGTGGGTTGTGACATACTCTCTCTCTCTCTCTCTCTCTCTCTCTCTCTCTCTCTCTCTCTCTCTCTCTCTATCTCTCTATCTATCTATCTATCTATCTATCTATCTATCTATCTATCTCTCCTGTGGCCCTTTGATCGTGATAATCAAACTCGTCATTCCCCGATTGGAATAAACTTGAGGTGAGAGAAACTTGAGGGGGGTTGGGGGAAGGGGGAGGGAAGGAGAGTTGCTCCCACAATCACGGGTGAGAGAGGTGTGGGAGAGTCAAGGCCTTGGAGAGGCTTCTCGGGTGCTTCCGATGCATACCACCCTCTCCCTCGAGTTTATACCTTAATGGCACGGGAGATGCTGGAGAGTGTGGGCAAACATCTCCGCTCTCGCGTCTCCTACACCCACGGCCACCTCACTCCACCACCACCTCCGACGACGACGACGACGCCACAGTAACTTCTGTCGTGTCCCTTCTCTCGAGGGAGATTGTGTGGTGGTGATGATGAGGGAGATTGTGTGATGGTGGTGATGGTGATGGTGAGGAAGATTGTGATGGTGGTGGTGGTGATGGTGATGAGAGAGATCGTGTGGTGGTGGTGATGGTGAGGGAGATTGTGTGGTGGTGGTGATGGTGAGGGAGATTGTGTGGTGGTGGTGATGGTGAGGGAGATTGTGTGGTGGTCGTGATGGTGTGGTGGTGATGAATGTAAGAGGGACACGAACGAACTTAAATGGCGACCGGGATGATTACCGTATGGTGACCGATGATGATGATGAAGATGATGAATATACATAGTGTCAGGAACGGCCATGGGAGAGACAGATTAGCAGGAACGGCCATGGAAGAGACAGATTAACAGGAACGGCCATGGGAGAGACAGATTAGCAGGAACGGCCATGGGAGAGACACATTGACAGGAACGGCCATGGGAGAGACACATTGACAGGAACGGCCATGGGAGAGACATATTGACAGGAACGGCCATGGGAGAGACAGATTAGCAGGAACGGCCATGGGAGAGACAGATTAGCAGGAACGGCCATGGGAGAGACATATTGACAGGAACGGCCATGGGAGAGACAGATTGACAGGAACGGCCATGGGAGAGACACATTGACAGGACGTGGGAGTCCATGGGAAACCCAGACGGAAGCCTATTATCTCATCTACACAGATAAGTAGAATAGAACATATACCCACCATTACCATCCAAGGCAGGTAGGGATAAGAATCAGACATCGGTTTCGTTAACAATTTTCCGATTAATTAAGGAGGGAATTAGGAGAAGCACTCTCGTGCGCATCTTTTCTTTTTTTTTTTATTTCAGAAGACTAATTAGCTGCATGTTTAAGCTTGATTGAAATTCCAGCTTGATCGTGATTTGTTTTTCCTCATCAGCCATAAGCTTTTGGAGGAAAGGCTCGACGTCTGGTTGGTCATGTCCAGGTACGAGGGAGATCACAGGAGGCGCAGGGGAAAGTGACTCTGGGTTGGAAGCTGTTCTGGCGGACCGGGAGGATCCTGGAACGTGTTTTGGAATCCTCGACACACATTGGAAGAATGAAGAGGAGGTGGTGAAGGTGGAGGTAGGTAGAGGTGAGGTGGAAGTGGAGGAGGAGGAGGAGGAGGAAGTGGAAGGTGCACCGTGTATGAGCAAATGCAAATTGGAGAGAGAGAGAGAGAGAGAGAGAGAGAGAGAGAGAGAGAGAGAGAGAGAGAGAGAGAGAGAGGAGGCGTTCGATATGCATTGCTCGTTACGAGATTTCACGGGAAACTTAGCCAAAGGGAAGATATGTGGGAGGAAAAATGTAGGGTTGGTATGGGGGGGTGTCTTGGGGAGGCTTTCAAAGGAGCATGAATGACGAGAGAGGGATGTTGTAGATGGGGGACGTTGGGTTGAGGGATGGGATGGACGGAGACTCCGTAGGATGGTTGACGTGTTGACTGTGAAGCCAACCTGGTGGTTGGTTCCCATTGGCCCTGACGTGTGACATATACACTATTGGTGATGCCTGGCCTTACCACACAACATGGCCATGATACATATCTCCCTCTCCTTCTCTCCTTCCCTCCCCCCCATGCAATATGACCCTCACACATAACTCCCCCTCCCCCGCCAACAACCCCCCACCCATACAACATGACCATCACACATAACTCTCACATATAACATGACCGTCACAAATAACCTCCCCTCGTACAACATGACAGTCAAACACAACTCTCCCCCTTGTAGCATGACCGTCACACATGACATCTCCTCCCACCCCCATACAACTTGACCAATCAACATTAAATCCCCCATATACGAGGTGGGGGTCACTGCTGGTGTCTCCCCAGAGATGGCCTGACCCCACCAGACTACCTGTCCAACACGATTCCCTCCCGTGAACAACATGTTACCTAACCCTGTTCTCTTCCGAGGCAAACCTCCGCGCCCATCTTTGTCCTTCCAGTCATTCATCTCACCTTCACTATCACCTTCAAGCCATCGAGTTCACTATCAGTGTCACCTTCAAGCCATCGATTTCACTGTCAGTGTCAACTTCAGGCCACTTTGCTCACTATCAGTGTCACTTATCAAGCCATCGAGTTCATTGTCACCATCACCTTGTGGGCCATTTTGTTCACCATCAGCCTCGCCTTCATACGTCGAACCGCAGGTAACCCCAAAACCAGACGCTGTGGTGTGTTCATAGGATTTGGCTTCCGGTAGCCCCCCCCCCCCCCATACACACACACACACACACACACACACACGCATTCCCTCAACCACACACACACCTTCCCCCAACCATACACACCTCCCAAACCATACACACCTCACCCAACCCACACACACACCTCCCCCAACCACACACACCTTGTTTAGTCCTCTCTTCTCTCTGCCACCACCGACCATTCTCACCTGTGGGACATCATGTTCAGCCATAACCCACCTCTCTCTCTCCACCATCACCACCACCACCCTCCCTCACCTCTGGGACATCGCGTTCAGCCATGGACCCACCATGTTCACTATTGACCAACCCTGGACTCAGACGAGTGTCTTTGAGCGCCTTAGCCATTCGCATACAACCAGACATTGTCTTTTTATTCCTTCTTTTTTTTTTGTATTTTTCTCCCTGTCTTCCCTCTCGTCTCTCGCCCCTCCCCGGGTGCCAAACTTGGCCGGGGGCTCGCTCCTTGCGGGCAAGTTTACGTCTGAGTAACGATATGCAAAGTGTTAAGCGGGCGGAAGACGAGGCCGCGAACGGAAGCCAGCGGAGACAGCGTCTCCCGTAATGCAAAAGTTACGTCACTGGCGTCTCGACTGTCGTGATGGTGAGAGCCCGGGAGCCAAATATCGTGGCCTGAGTTGGTGTATGTCACCTGACAAGGTGAATATCGGGGCCCAAATTGGTATATGTCATCTGGTGAGGTGAGTATCGGAGCTCAAATTGATATATGTCATCTGGCGAGGTGAGTATCGGGGCCCAAATTGGTATATGTCATCTGGCGAGGTGAGTATCGGAGCCCAAATTGATATATGTCATCTGGCGAGGTGAGTATCGTGGCCCAAATTGGTATATGTCATCTGGCGAGGTGAATCTGGCGAAGCGAATATCGGGGCCCAAATTGGGGTATGTTACATGACGAGGTGAATATCGGGGCCCAGACTGATATACAGTGTCACTTGACGAGAGCACCAAGTTTGCGCTTCATGTACGTCTTATCTCCCATCCCCCCCTTCCCTCCTCTTCATTCGCTCATCTGATCATTTCCTCTCGCTTATTTTTCCTCTCTCTCTCTCTCTCTCTCTCTCTCTCTCTCTCTCTCTCTCTCTCTCTCTCTCTCTCTCTCTCTCTCTCTCTCTCTCTGTCTCTCTCTCTCTCTCTCTCTCTCTCTCTGCCTACCCTTGACTATCTTCTTTCGGTGAAGCTTTCAATTCTTTCTTAGCTCCTACTTCCGTCCAGCCCTTCATTCTTAACGCAATGTTCTTCTTCTTCTTCTTCTTCTTCTTCTTCTTCTTCTTCTTCTTCTTCTTCTTCTTCTTCTTCTTCTTCCTCTCCTCCTCCTCCTTCCTCTTCTCTTCTCCCTCCTCCTCCTCTTCTTCTTTTCTCACTCCTCCTCTTCTTCTTCTTCTTCTTCTTCTCTTCTCCCTCCTCTTCTCTTCTCCCTCATCCTCTTCTTCCTCTTATCTTCTTCTGCTTCCCTTTTTCTCTTCTTCCTCCTCCTCTTCCTCCATCTGTTCCCGCTCATCCCCCGGCCACAACCTCCTCCTCCCCACCCACCCACCCGCCATGTTCTACACTAGACTAAAACTGACGTCCAAACACAGCCAGGAAGTCTCGGGGTCCCTTTAGGTTGAACACTTACGAGGCAAACCGCCTCTAGTTCCCGGGACCGTAACCCCGGAGGAGACCTCATCGACCCGTATCACCCCTTTCGACCCTCGGTTGCAAGAGCCATTTCCCCTCGCTCCTCCACCTTCGCCGATGGGTCTATCCGGCGTCGCCACAACACTTGATCAGCAATTGCATTAAGCGGTACTATTGGCCCAGGGTCGGTGGTATTTAAGATCAAAAGCCAGCTTATCATTTTGTTATGGTGGAAGCGTGGAGGAGGGCCGGGCCGGGCGCGCGCGCGCACACACACACACACACACACACACACACATACACACACACACACACACCTGCGTCATCACGCTGCAGGGGACAAGGGGGGGGGGGGGGGGGAGTTAGTGGCTCTGCCTTGACGTTCTTCTCAATCTCCCATGCAATGCGATGGTGACAGACCCGTCCCAGCTTGGAACTTTGCATAGACCCGTCCCAGTTTGGACCTTTGCATAGACCCGTCCCAGCTTGGAACTTTGCATAGACCCGTGAGAGCTTGGAACTTTGCATAGACTCGTCCCAGCTTCGAACTTTGAATAGACCCGTCCCAGCTTGGAACTTTGCATTTTGGAGGTGAGGTATATTCTTTTCGAGACGGTCCTTGTTCAAGATGACACAGATTCGTTCCTGTGTGGCTTTGTAGGGTGCTACGCGTGTGCGATGTGCTCCTGAATTGTGTCATGTGTGTGTGATATCATCATTTTCCCGGTGGCTGGGTCGTATATCAACTGACTGTTATATTTCTCTCATCAGGGGAGAGACACAAGAGAGAAATATAACAGTCAGTTGATATACATCGAAGAGACGAAGCTAGGACGCCAATTATGTATATATATATATATATATATATATATATATATATATATATATATATATATATATATATATACTTACGGAACGAAGGGGCTCAGGAAAGGAAAAATTATATGATTATTGTAAAGGAAATGTGTCGTGAGGCGAGATGGCTCGGCATCAGTTGCGTTGGAGGATGCTTAAGCCGAGTGAGGGAGCGGATATGAGGGATCTCCGACTCTGTGTGTCTCTGAGGACAGGTAAGGACCCTTTTATCCTGCCCACACAGGATGTCCCTGCTAACCTAACTCTCGCTGACTCGTTGTTCTTGATTGTTGTATGTGTGTGTGTGTGTGAGTGTGTGTGAGCGTCTCGGTACCGCTACTGTTTTCTCCTGTTGCCATTGTTTGGCCTACTGTTGCTTCTGATAATGATGTATCTCCTGTTGCCACTTTGGCCTACTGTTGCTTCTTGATAGTGCTGCTGTATCTCCTGTTGCCACTGTTTGCCGTACTGTTGCTTCTGATAATGGTGCTGTTTCACTTACTGACCTGTTGCCTCTATTTGTCCTTCTGTTACTTCCGATGGTCCTGTTTTTTTTCTCCTGTTGCCTCTGTTTGTCGTACTGTTGCTTCCGATGGTCTTGTTTCCTCCTGTTGCCTCTGTTTGTCCTACTGTTTCTGGTGGTCTTGTTGTTTCTCCTGTTGCCTCTGTTTGTCCTACTGTTTCTGATGGTCTTGTTGTTTCTCCTGTTGCCTCTATCCTGTTGTTTCTCCTGTTGCCTCTGTTTGTCCTACTGTTTCTGGTGGTCTTGTTGTTTCTCCTGTTGCCTCTATCCTGTTGTTTCTTCTGTTGCCTCTGTTTGTCCTACTGTTTCTGGTGGTCTTGTTGTTTCTCCTGTTGCCTCTATCCTGTTGTTTCTCCTGTTGCCTCTGTTTGTCCTACTGTTGCTTCCGGTGTTGATGATCCTAATAATGATGCAGCTGCTTCCGTTGATGATGATGATGATGATGATACAGCTGTCTCTGTTGATGTTGGTGTTGCTGCTGCTGCTGTTGCTTCCGTTGCGGTTAACGCTGCCGTAAGGGAGAGGAGGGAACCTGCCAAGGGAGGGGTGGAAGGGGGGGGGGAGGCCCTTCCGTGGTTGGTAAGAGGAGGGGAGTCTACCAGGGAGGTGTGGAAGGGAGGGCCTTCCGTGGTTCTGGAGGGAGAAGTGGGGGGATGGGGGGGAAGAAAATGCTTTCCTGAGAGGGGAAAGGAGGGGAGGGTCCTTCATAGGAAGGAGTATGTCCTTTCCAGAAGAGGGAAAGGGATGGGAGAGGGAAGGAGGGTGGTGGGGATCTAATACAGTAAGAGAGGATGTGGAATGGACTAAGGAGTCCCTTTAGGAGATGGGGGATGGGGACGTTTTACAAGGGGGAGGAGGGAGAGGGTATCCCCCTGGGAAAAGGGAAGGGAGAGGGGATTGAGGAACCATTCCCAGGGGAGGAGAGGGGATTGAGGAACCCTTCGAGGAAGGGAGAGGGGATGAGGAACCATTCGAGGGAAGGGAGAGGGGACTGAGGAACCATTCGAGGGAAGGGAGAGGGGATTGAGGAACCATTCGAGGGAAGGGAGAGGGGACTGAGGAACCATTCGAGGGAAGGGAGAGGGGACTGAGGAACCATTCGAGGGAAGGGAGAGGGGACTGAGGAACCATTCGAGGGAAGGGAGAGGGGACTGAGGAACCATTCGAGGGAAGGGAGAGGGGACTGAGGAACCATTCGAGGGAAGGGAGAGGGGACTGAGGAACCATTCGAGGGAAGGGAGAGGGGATTGAGGAACCATTCGAGGGAAGGGAGAGGGGACTGAGGAACCTTTCGAGGGAAGGGAGAGGGGACTGAGGAACCATTCGAGGGAAGGGAGAGGGGACTGAGGAACCATTCGAGGGAAGGGAGAGGGGACTGAGGAACCATTCGAGGGAAGGGAGAGGGGACTGAGGAACCATTCGAGGGAAGGGAGAGGGGACTGAGGAACCATTCGAGGGAAGGGAGAGGGGACTGAGGAACCATTCGAGGGAAGGGAGAGGGGACTGAGGAACCATTCGAGGGAAGGGAGAGGGGACTGAGGAACCATTCGAGGGAAGGGAGAGGGGACTGAGGAACCATTCGAGGGAAGGGAGAGGGGACTGAGGAACCATTCGAGGGAAGGGAGAGGGGACTGAGGAACCATTCGAGGGAAGGGAGAGGGGACTGAGGAACCATTCGAGGGAAGGGAGAGGGGACTGAGGAACCATTCGAGGGAAGGGAGAGGGGACTGAGGAACCATTCGAGGGAAGGGAGAGGGGACTGAGGAACCATTCGAGGGAAGGGAGAGGGGACTGAGGAACCATTCGAGGGAAGGGAGAGGGGACTGAGGAACCATTCGAGGGAAGGGAGAGGGGACTGAGGAACCATTCGAGGGAAGGGAGAGGGGATTGAGGAACCATTCGAGGGAAGGGAGAGGGGACTGAGGAACCATTCGAGGGAAGGGAGAGGGGACTGAGGAACCATTCGAGGGAAGGGAGAGGGGACTGAGGAACCATTCGAGGGAAGGGAGAGGGGACTGAGGAACCATTCGAGGGAAGGGAGAGGGGACTGAGGAACCATTCGAGGGAAGGGAGAGGGGACTGAGGAACCATTCGAGGGAAGGGAGAGGGGACTGAGGAACCATTCGAGGGAAGGGAGAGGGGACTGAGGAACCATTCGAGGGAAGGGAGAGGGGACTGAGGAACCATTCGAGGGAAGGGAGAGGGGACTGAGGAACCATTCGAGGGAAGGGAGAGGGGACTGAGGAACCATTCGAGGGAAGGGAGAGGGGACTGAGGAACCATTCGAGGGAAGGGAGAGGGGACTGAGGAACCATTCGAGGGAAGGGAGAGGGGACTGAGGAACCATTCGAGGGAAGGGAGAGGGGATTGAGGAACCATTCGAGGGAAGGGAGAGGGGACTGAGGAACCATTCGAGGGAAGGGAGAGGGGACTGAGGAACCATTCGAGGGAAGGGAGAGGGGACTGAGGAACCATTCGAGGGAAGGGAGAGGGGACTGAGGAACCATTCGAGGGAAGGGAGAGGGGATTGAGGAACCATTCGAGGGAAGGGAGAGGGGACTGAGGAACCATTCGAGGGAAGGGAGAGGGGACTGAGGAACCATTCGAGGGAAGGGAGAGGGGATTGAGGAACCATTCGAGGGAAGGGAGAGGGGACTGAGGAACCATTCGAGGGAAGGGAGAGGGGACTGAGGAACCATTCGAGGGAAGGGAGAGGGGACTGAGGA